>NW_028277053.1:15657500-15750000 GCF_059951505.1 Python bivittatus
GTCTTTCCCCTTTTAAATAAACCAGGCTCCAAGAATTTGCCATGTTATAAACTGATCCATTACAGTATTGGCCAGTTTTACTAAGCACCTGGATGCAATGTTTGCTTGGTAGCCATACGTTTGAGAGGGGGTAAAAAAAAATTCAAGAATTGTATCCTCACAGGCCTGGAGAATCCAGGGAGTGAAGAAAGCAAGAGGGGTAACTGTACTACAAGGTAGTAATTGAAGGTTCTCACAAGCTGTTCTATATCCTGAAGAGGGAGATCAACTATGCTGGAAGCAACAGAAAACCAGAGTGTCTGTGCTTCAAGAAGATCCCAAGCCTAAAAGCTGAAGCAAGCGAAGAAGCAGAATGAATGGAGAAACTAAGAGAGAGGGTGGAAATATAGATGTTAACGACTTTTTGACATCCAAAATTTATAAAAGTTTGCTTTCCCCCCTATTATTCAACAGAAATGCATTTTTAAACTTTCTCCTTCCCTCCCTTTTCTGGCCTGGGCACAACAGATTCATTATGATTAGTTTGCTAGCTGCATATTTGATGGTGCACATATAATCATCATGAAAAGACGTTGCAAGGTTAGAAAAATATTGCTACAATTTACTCCAGCGGGCCTGTTGTTTCTCAAAACTCAAATGACTGCCTCCAAGATTGGCCTTGAAAGCCAAATCCAATCCAAAGCACCCAAGTATATCCTTAGAATTGGAACATGTCAGAAATAATATGTGAATTGATGTGCCTCTAGTCTAACGTTCTTTGCATTTCCCCCCATTTTTTTCTTGAAAGAAAGGTTGTTGTTGTTTTTAAGTTTCCCAGAAACACGTCCTCTGCCTGATGCAATTCTTGCTCTGCACCACCATTAAGCCAAAATATTTAGAATTATAATATTTAAACTTAAACTCTAGTTTAAAAGCACTGTGGACTGAGTTCCCTGTGTTCTTAGAGAATTTAATGACGATGGCGTCTTGTAGATATCATGGTTCAAAGATGTATTAACTACCAATAATATAGTAATTGCAGTAACAATTCCATAATGTTATAATAATGCTTCTAAATATTGTCAACTATTATTTACAGTAAGTAATGTAAGCAATTGTACAACCTAATGATTCTGCTGGAGGGAATATCTGCTAATTTCTCAAAGTTTTCATCCCTTTAAAGCAACTTTCAGGTTTTTCTATATCATAAGCTATTTTAAAATTAGCTTAGAATTTCTTTAAAGGTGTTATTGAATTTTTTTTTTTTTTACAAAGCACCCAAGGGTGCTATCTTTATTATTTTCTAACATATGCTTCTCTATTATTCTATAGGCTCCTTAGATGATCCTGTTTCCAGATCTGTTAAAAAAAAACAGCCTTCAGGAAAAAATGTTCATGCTGTCATTCCTTGAGATTTAAAAGCATGGAAGTTCAGGAGGGCTGCAAAAGAAAAAGAAAAAAAAAATAGAAAAATGAATGTACAGTAAAAGATAGCATTCACACCCAGCCTCTACCCAATAGCTGGACCTGAACATTCATTCCAGTATTTATTTTATTTTTATTTATTAAATTTCTCCCCCGCCCATCTCCCCCCAATGGGGGAACTCTGGGCAACTCACACAAAATGTTAAAACCATAAATATATATAAATACATAAAACATCAATTTAAAAACATTACTAAAAAAAAGAAAAGAGTCCAAGAAGATGAAGAATCTGGGGATGAAGCAGGCCTCTATGGGGTAGCCATCCCCACTCTTGAAGTATTCCCTCCCCGCCCCAGGCCATGTGGCAGAACCAGGTCTTCAAATCCCTCTGGAAGGCCAGGAGTGAGGGGGCCAATCGCACCTCTGGGGCAAAATAGTCCAACGGGCGGGGGCTACAACAGAGAAGGCCCACCTTCTGGACCCCGCTAGTCGGAGTTCTTTTACTGAGGGTGTCGGAAGCACGCCCTCTCTGTGCGATCGGGTAGGACAGGTTGAAGTCATGGGGAAGAGGCGGTCTGTCAGGTAACCTGATCACATGCCATGTAGGGCTTTAAAGATGATAACCAACCAGCACCTTGAATTGGACCCGGAAGCAGACTGGTACCCAATGCAGCTCGCGGAGCAATGGTGTTACATGGGCCCTTCTTGGGGCTCCAAAAATAGCCTGCGCAGCTGCATTCTGGACCAGCTGAAGCTTCCAGATACTCTTCAAGGGTAGCCCCATGTAGAGCGCATTGAGGTAGTCTATCTGGGAGATAACAAGGGCATGAGTGACAGTTCGAAGGGCATCCCAATCCAGGAAAGGGCATAACTGATGCACAACCTGAAATTCTGCAAAGGCCTTCCTTGCCACGGCTGCCACCTGCTCTTCAAGCAGGAGCCATGAGTCTAGGAGGACCCCCGGATTATGCACTGGGTCTGTCTGGGGCAGTGCTACCCCATCCAGCACCAAAGATGACAAAGTCCCGGATACAGAGTATGCCAATGGTTCCTCCTCCTCCTCCTCTTCCAACAACAACAACCACAAACAGTATTTCTTTTCTATTAAACAGAAATTGAGTGGTAGGAAAAGAAGTCAGCAGTCATTAGGATCTTAGAAGATGCCAACTGCAAATCCAAAATGTACCCCAATAATGACTAAATGTAACTCATCAGGTGAGTTAAATATAAACTGAAATCATTACTTGAAATCCATGTATTCTGGGCTGAAGCCCTATCTAGAGGCTGAACAAAAGATTTTTCTGGAATTACACTGTTAAAAGGTTTAGTTTATTGGCTGAATCCTACCCCATGCCAACATTAAGGTTTCATTAAAAAGTCATGGAGAAGAAAAGAAAGCAAAATATAAACTTTTCTCACAGTGGAGAGTAAATTCAGTTATTGGCAGCTAGATACTTAGCTAAAGGGCCCTTTGAATATTGCAGTAAGCTTGCATACGTTTAACAAGTATTTTAGCCAAAAGCTGGCCAGCAACAGAAACATGGAAATTTAATACCTTATAGTAAGGGTGGACAGTCCAGTACTCTCTCATAAATTCCAATCAATCTGTCTGGTGGAGAGGGATTTTGGAGATGGTAGTCCAAAACACTTGGTGAGCATCACATTACCCACCCTAGCTTCATGGGCAAAGGAAGATACCTATTAATTGTACAAAGTTCTTTCTTATTTAAGATTCAGTTAATAATCTTTAGCACAGGGTATGTTTATTTGTACATGCAAATCTCCATTCCCATAACGTTTTCAGAATAATCTCTACTGGCACAAACATGGATAGTTCCAATTAATACTAATAAGAGCTTGGTGCTCTGCAGACAGAGGAAACACAGTGTGATTTCCCTCTCTTGGAATTTAGAAATTGGCATCCCTTAATGGTAATCTCATAATATAAATACAGCTTCTGTTTCTTCTCATGGGCTTCTTTTATATGCAATTAGCAAAATGCTAGGTTTTAGGATACACAATGTGTGGCTGGAAAGAGAATGAGGATTTATACATTGCAAAGAGATTCATTATATTGTTCAGTCCATAAGGAGCAGAAGAACTAGAACCCATAGTGGGGTTTGACATGCTTTTTCCCACCCCTACGTGGGGAAATCTATATTTCTGCCCTTAGACAAAAAAGAAAGTAGAAAGCTGAAACAGTATCCCTCTTTTGAATGGCTTTTGTAGTAGTACACATCGCTGAAACATTTTTTCAAGACTCAGTGATATTTTTTCAGCTCAACCAATAAGATTTTCAAGACTGTGTACTCACAGTTCAGTTGTGTCAACGGGTAGTTCTTTGCTTCGATCTATCAGTGACATTGTTCTGCCTCGATTCTTCTGAGGAATAACTTGACAGCCCACTCCTTTGTGCAATCGGTAATGTACTAGACAAGATTCCCACCATTGGCTCATACCAATATCAGATAACAATAGAGATAACTAATATCATAGAGGATATGATATTTTCTTGAGTTTCTTTCCACTTTCTCCCAAACTTAGAAGGACTTTTGATCAAAGTTGATAGTCATTAATTGGTTCATTTACATCATCGTTTATCTTGGTTAATTGGTTCATTTACATCATTGTTTATCAGTCCTGTAGGGGTAGGGTGGATTTGCTATTTTATGGGAAAGGACTGTTCTTTTTATGACTGATTAAAGCATTTTTTCTATTAGGGAAACAATTGTCTAGAAAGAGAAGAACATACTTGCTTGCGCTGAAACATTAAGAGGATAAGCATAAATCACATGTGTAAGCTGAAGGCTGGGAGACATTTCTTAAAGGTTACCTAAGCTATGTTTGGCCAAATTGCCTGTAAGGATCATCCTGTTTCTGTAATTTGCTGGGAACTAAGGTGTCTGCCTGTACTTGGAGAACAATTACATGGTTGCCCATAGAGTAAAAATCAGTATACACTTTACAGAAGAGTGGTAAGATGACCCACTTACTAATCAGTACACAGCAAGAATTTGTAGTATGGACACAATCAGGGCAAATATAAGCCCTTGGGTTTGCTAGAGGATTTCAAGACATTTTGATCTTGAAGGGGCTCCTTTCAGCATTCCGACTTGAAACAATGTATTCTAAAAAGTTTGCTCAAGGTCAGATAAAATGTTTGGGTGATTTCAGTGGCAGTATTTTAAGGGGTCCCATCACCGGAAGTAACCTCACAATTGGCTGCTTCAATTTCAAGTGTCACAAACTCAGAGCAGTTTTGCTTTGGGGCCAGAATTTTGGAACAGTGGGACATTCTGCTTTCCAAATGTTTCAACAGAACTTTGTGACTGTTTTGAAGAAGCACAATACTGGGCTCATTCTTAGTGTTCTCCTCAAATACTCCTGGATTGTTATGCATCAATCCTATTGTTTCTGCAAATGAGAAAATTGACTGCCCACAAGCTCAACAGGGCTTCATTGTGTCAAAGACTAGATTTACTAAGGTTTCCAATACACTTTAACTGAGCCAGACATAAATTAGCCAGCCGGGTCAACAACACTCCCCATGTCTTGCAATTTCAGACGTCTGGGCTGATTTTAAGCTAGTACATTGATGTGGAAGTGACTCTCGTCTGCACCAATAAGCAATTATTCTGCAGGGATTTTCCTAATTTGGATATACCAGTGATTGTATCTGGGAGACCTATGGAAAGCTATTTCACCAATACTCCAGGGGGAGATTAAATTATGCATCCCTGTGATACCAAAGCTAGATTTTTCTTGACTTTTTTATCTTCTCCAAATTACTGCATTCATCATTGATAAGACAACTTCTTTTGATTAAAGCAGTAATAAGACACCTGCACAATACTCTCATTGCTAGCCATTGCACTACTATCAGTAATAATCAGAGTAGTTATTCATCTGTGGTCCTCTCTTGTAAAATGGGCTTTGGGGTATAAAAATGAGGTTAAGTTGAATTTTCATGGGGTTCATGTTTTGTAGTAAAAGCTGACATTTGGGAGAGAAAGATATAAGGTATGTTCTGAAAGAGCAGTTCTGTCTTAGAAATAATTGCATTTTTCTGGAAAATTGAGAACTTCCTCCTCTCTGACCAAATTGCTAAGAGTTTTCTTAATTGTTTTAACTCCTTCTTCCAAAACAGCTTCAAAAGTTTTTCAAAAAGATTTTTTTTTTCTCAGCATGACTAAGAGCCAGTGTTTTTTCTAAGAGGAGTTTATAAGCACTCAGTTTTAAGATCTGTGCCTGCTACTGTAAGATAACCAACCCTTTCTTTGTTGCACTAAAGTGCTTCATACTGGCATTTATTTAATTATTCTGCCAGATTAACATTTGTGCCGCTCATGAAAGCTGAATAATTTGTCCCCTTATACAACTCCTTTCACTGTACATTAACTGCACTCAACATGACCATTGTTACCTTTTCTTTTCCGATGGAGCAGTATTATGAAAACTAATGTAGGGATTATAGCTGTATTTATAAAATCTAATTACTCTTTGATACAAGGATGCACCCTTATGACTTGAGATATTGGCCACGAAGCAACAAAAGATATAGATAGATAGATAGATAGATAGATAGATAGATAGATAGATAGATAGATAGATAGATAGATATGATTTAGGATGCAGTCCTGTATCTACAGAAAGTATGCAATAGGGTTGTGCATGAAACATCTCTCTGCCCTTCTTTTTTCAGGATCACAGTTGGATTAAGCAATCGCAGGCTTAATCGCAGGAGGTTCCAGATACCTCCTGAATGACTTTTTTGCTTCCTAAACCAAAATGCTCCAAAAACATAGTATAATTATTGTTCTCCAGGAGAATTAAGGGTGAAGATAAGAATCTTACTGTTGTAGACGTTCAACCCTTTCCCACCAAGGTTTAACCCTCTTCTGCCCTATCGTTCTTCTGATAAAAACACTCGTATTAGTCCACAGTGGTAGAGCTGTCATATTGGAACTCCAGAAATCAAGCTGACCACTAGCTGACAATAAATTGATACAGAAAAGTAATCCTTTGCTCCCATCTAAATGGTTGTCTAGAATTTTGCAGCCCCAATATAGTAGCTCTACTTGAGCTACTATTTCTCAAACTTTTGGCAGTGTTAGACCACTAACCAAATTTTGGAAAATGCGGGGACCACCCAATTAAAAGAACACACCTTCCTTGAGTTTTTATCTTTCAACATCAAGATTTTATGGAGAATGAAATAATAATTCAACATTGAATTATCACCATGTATTTTCCTAACCCTACCATTTAAAAAAGCATTTTAAATTTAGCTCGCATTTTCCATCCCTTCCATTAAAAAAAACAAAACTTTTAACACTAATGCTTGTATTGTTTTGTATCAGAACAATTAATCCAGAATTAAATATGTATTTACCATATTTACCATATGAATTATTTCAGGTACCTAATGCCATAATAAAGCAAAACTTAGTACAAACCTGCTCCTCAAGTATGTTCTATCTGTCTGTCTTTCTGTATAACTTATTTCTGTTCAAACTTTTATTTTTCAGGTTGCTTAGGTTAGATCACAGTTCTGTTTCTACAACCCATATGGACTTATCACAACTGCTCTCAAGGCTGTTTGCTGTTGCCAATTTTATGAATGTCAGTGCTCACATTATGACACGCTTAATCACTTATAAGCTTCCATGAACAATCAGTCACCTACCTGCTTTCCTGAACTCAGAGTGGAATTATTAATTATTCCTTCCTATGTGTTGGAGCCCCAATAATAATCATGCTTGTGTTTTTTATTAATTCAAAATCTATATGTAATCCGTAAGATTTAAGCCCCATTTTTGCATCCATGTGACACCTGCAATGCACATTAAAAAGAGGTAGGCTCTAGCATAGCACTGAAGTGGCCCTCTATTTCAAACTGAAATATTCTGAAATTTCAACAGAAGATAGTTATTCCTTTTTACAAGAGTTAGGGGAGGATAAACAACAGCAACAACAACACTATGCTATCTTTGCAAATTGTCTGAATGGTGGCCAGTTTGAGTCAGCTGCTTGGACTTTAATCCCAGCCTGGCTCATTTTCAGTTTCAGTATTGGCTTATTTATTCAGTAATGTTAGGTATTTTAGACCCTTTTAGAACTCCCAAATAAAACCAAATATAGTAATAGTAAACAGGGGGAAAACCCACAACCCTAGAGTATGGTGGAACAGTGATCAAAAGCTCAAGATAAGCATAATATCAAAGCCCAATAAAACAATACTTTAAAAATGATATTAAAATAGTCTTATTTTTCATCGTGGATACAAATAGACCACTCAGACAATGAATTGGATAAAAAGATGAAACTTTAATGAAGGGTGGACTAGTGATTAAGTGCCTTGGGATGAATTTCACTACCTATTTGTGTTCTTGAAATTATAATGTAAAACTATTAGTGAATGCTGATTTCTCATGAATGGTTTTCATTTAGTATTCAAGAATAACCAATTTAGAACTCCAGTTATGACTCCAGTCCTGTATACACTAACCTTGGGAATAAGCTTCATTAAAGAGTCTCTTCTTGGTAGATTCACCTGGAATCACACTATAAATTCAAGGAGTATGACCAAATCAGTTTAAACCAAGTTAAAATGCATTTACAGTAAATCCCATGTATATTTTCTCAGAAGTAAACCCCACAAAGTTCAATGGGATATAGTTTCCAGGAAAGTTACATTGTGATGTAAAAACAAAATAAAACAAAAGGAAGTCTAACATTAAACAGACTTTTGAGGTTATGTGACTCTTTGAAATGGATGGGAAATGCCAACCCTACCATCTGGATCTTGAGAACTTAGGTCTTCCAACTGATTCCCCTTGTGTATTTTTGTTATCTCACATCCAAGATTTTGCTGCCTCTCAGACACATGTCAACATCCAGATGTCCAGTTTATCAAGAAAAGTTTCTTCTTTCTTCCTTGGCAGATATACTTGAGATTCTTTGATATGCAATTTAAGGTGCGTGGGAGAAAAAAAAAATCACATAAAAGAGACAGAGAAAGCATCATAATTGGATTCCAGGGAGATTACTCGACTGGCAAGAGAAGGGTGTATAACATATCAATATACAGCATTATAGAAAGGACAGAAAAAGTATCTTGCAGAGATTAAACAAGCTGAGTAAGAATTGTTATGGAATCAAGGAGCCCAACGTTCATTGAAATATGGCCATGCCCATCATTAAAGTTTTGACATTCTGTTTAAGGACATAAGACTTTGACTCACATGGTGATAACCCCAGAGTAGTTCCTGGCCAACCACCACACTGCCATAATGTCATCTACGAAGTAGTGGAACTTGGACTAAAATGCAAAAAATGCCAGTTCTTGGGCATGATAGAAAGCCACGTTTTTGCTTCCTTCTATTACCTGAGTCAACAGAAGAATGTATTACTGCCCAGTGCTTTTAGAGAGGGGATTAGAGTACTGTAGATGCAAGCAAGCCAGCTGAAAGCTCTCTGAGGAGCAGGCCAGGGAAGGAGAGATGGCATTCTTCTTCCTTTGGAGATCTGTCTCTCTGTACTCCTTTATCTTTCATGTTACAGAAAGCCAAATGACAATTTTGGCAAAGAGGGAAATTTTGATCCTCCCCCCCCCCCCCGCTTGAAATAGATAGAAGAATCTAGCCACATCTGGCAAATCCCAGAAAAGTTAGGCAGAGTCAACCTTTGTTAATACATGGAAGGTAGACAGCCAGGAAATTCCAGCCATGTAGGTTAGTCTGAAAAGCTGAAAGCTTCTCAGAATACGGTTATGACAAACCATTTCCATACCAAGAAAACTTTGCTGTGGTGTCCATATCATCCCCAGGAGGTGAGCTTGACTTAAAAAAGACTCTGCTATTTTTTCTTTTAAAAAATCAGGATGATAAAAAGCAATTGCAAGATAGGTAAAAGAAGAGGGAAAGAGGAATGTTATATGTGTACTACCTAAGTAAAGAGCTGCATGTATGTCATGCTGCCATAATGGCACAGAGGAAGAGCTACTGTAAGAGGTGGTTCCCAGATGGAGAGAGCTTCAGCCCACCATTATATAAACAACTAGCTGCAAACATTCCTATTTTCAATGAAGAGGCCCACCTCCTCACTGGTGCTGTTAGCAACAGCCAGAAAGTCTCCTTCATATATTGGAGTTATATCGGTTCTAAATGGAACAACATTCACTGACTGGAATTATTGCAACCCATCTCAATATATCTTGCTAAGGACAACCCTGTGGGAATTGAGCTTTTGGCTTAGGTATCTGCCAAAGAGTCTGATAGCCATGGGGTTGTTTGGTTTGTCACGAGGACCTCAAATCCAATGTCAATGAGTAATGGTGGGGCTGGAAGCAAATGTGTGGAAAAGTAAATGGCTCATTTAATCTGGTGCTTGGAAACTAGGTTTAGGATTGGAATTCAGCAGCCCATTCTCATGCTAATCGTGCTGCTGCTTTGGGTATAAGTGGGAGCCAAATTCACTAGAGATCACCCAAACTAGTACATGCTAGTGGATTATCAGTAGATTCTGACCTACCCTCTGCACCAGACGATTATATACTTGTTTCCTGCTGACAAAATCCTTGATTTGAGATCCTGGGAGGGTGCAGGGCCCACTTTTTTTTTTTTTTTTTTCAGATCAATTGAATATTGATCCATTGGTTGCGACAGGAATTGATTGACCAAACCTGGCATTGTGCTGAGAGAGAGGGACTGGCTCAAGGTCATCCAGCCGGCTTTCATGCCTAAAATGGGACTAGAACTCACCGTCTCCTGGCTTCTAGCCTGGGGCCTTAACCACTAGACCAAACTCTCTCTCTCTCCCCCCCCCCCCCCATTTCTCTTTTTTACAGTACTGATAGGGTTACCATATTTTGCGAGAAGAAAGAGAGAAAATCCCATTAGAAGGTAGCAGAGACACATTAAAAAAACATTCGGATCTTTACATCCCAGGACTGGTAGTCCTAGTATAGTATATAGTAGGTGAATATATATTTTCCTTTACCAAAAAAGGAACATAGAATTTTTTCATTGAACCTTTTCTGGTAAACTATAATCACACATGAGGAAAGAGTACGGTAGATGTGAGAAGTATTTTTAGAGAAGGGAACACATCCCTGGAAGACTGTTTTAATTTTTAGACTGTGCATGTCTCTTCTACATGTTGACAAGTCACTGCCTGTAATTTGTCCTCTTGGAAGAATTAACTTTTCTCACTGTTGTTTAAACGCTAATGTCGTAGAATTAATGAAGTTCAAGCAGAAACGTTTTTGATTTAAACTATCTTGTGCCGTGTTGATAAGTTTAATGGATAGGCCTGACCTTTCAATTACAACACAGAGCCAATGAATCAACAGAGTAATAGGTCACCTAGCACATATTCTACCTAGCATATGTAGCACACAAGCCATTATAAAATACATATCCAATCATTGGTAAAATATTCCACAATGTACAAATAAAACATTTGTTTATCCTATTAAACTGTCAGCTTGTATTAACTTGAAGAGGTCACCAATAAAAACTCTGTGTGCATTAATATTCATGTGTTATTGCAATGAAGTAAACAAGGTCAGTAAATCGGCGGTGCGTGCTTTAAAAAAACCATTTGAAAAAAGTGCTTTGGACTATGTGTGAGAAATCACCTCTCTGCTTTATTTTATATGATTTGGCTAAACTAATCAACTGAAGAAAAACGCAAGGCATTAACACAACCTCCAAATTCATAAACAACCATTATGGGGGGAGAAAAAGAGCCATTTGTTTGGTGATAAACAGAATAACTCCAAAAGCTTACTTGGAATTTTCTTCCTTGCCCCTTCTGGGGGTAGGGGGAAGACTAATTCAAATGCCGATATATAATACATACAAAAAAATCTATTGCTGTAAATCAGGTATATTTGACCTAAACCCAGTACCTGGAAATTCACAATTCATGGTATTTTGATAGAGTCTAAGGTAGCCAAGAAGAGCATAGGGATCCTTAACATTCAGGAATTGAGACAGAGTTATGTTTACAGGCCTGTTGATGTTAACCCCAAATACAACAATAAAAGGACAAGACTAAACCATATGACTATGTTACAGCCTCAAGAGCAGGGTGATTCTAATCAAATGTTACCTGACATTCTCTGGGTCCAACACTGTTGTTCTCAACCTATTATCACTTTAAGGTAATAGGAATCTACTTTCATAGGTTACTAAGACAGAGCATTCAAATTCACTGTTTCCAAGGTTGTATCAATATCTATTATCAATGTTAACCACTGCCCTCTACTTCCATTAAAGAAGGGATATTGGCTTAGAAGCCACAGATAATTCATTGGAACCTTCTAATCAGAGTGGAACTTCAGAAGCAACAATTTGGAATTATTAAAATATTAAAATGTAAACCAATACCATTCCACTATCGTATTTGGTTAATGTTGCATTCCTTAACTTTTGGGTGGGTTTAGGGTGAGGGACTGAAGATGCTCACACAAACATGCAGAAACCGTAGCCATCCACTGTCATCCACCCATCCCTCATCCCTTTCCTGTCTTCATTACTTGCAGATTACGTCCCCTTGCAGATCATTTATTTTCTACTACTGTAGCTGCAGAAAAGGGTGAGGATGTAGTTCCCCTCTAGTCAATTGATCTGATGACCATCAAGGCCAAATTGCTTGCTTTCCTGCCATGCTCAGGTGCAAGCAGGGTCCCTTCTGGGACACCTATGGCTCAGTGCTATCTCAGGTGTGGCTTTCTACCTCCATATTCCCCATGTAACTCCTTCTCATTTGCCTGAGATCATTTTCCCTCCCTGATGTTCCCAGCTGCAGGCTGTTCCCTGTTTTTCCCTTCCTCAGCCTCACATCCCCCCCATCCATCTCACTCCCTTTACCCAGGTCACTCTGCGCATTTCATGCTACATTTATAACTGCACCCTGCATGTTTTGAAATGTAATAGGTGAAATATATTCACTCAACATTCTAATTAACCCCCACCCAGTAACTAGAAAAAGATCTTCATGTTGTTTAAGTAAGAAAGTGTATAAAAGACCATTGCTAGTGTAAGAATAGGTTCATAAAATCATTTCATCCTTATTTTCTTAATGTATACATGTATGAAAAAATTCATGTTAACATGCAGTTTTGTAACTTTGTCTGCCTTCATAAACCTTAAGACAAGGAAGCTTCCCAATACCTTTTTTTTTTTTGGAGGAGGAGGAGGAGGAGGAGGAGGGTAGGAGACTTTCCTTTTGAACCTTTAGGCCTGCAACAAGTCTGTTCACAAGCTAAGGAAATTAACAATCATAGTCTGTATTGTAATTCACAAATATAAAAACTATACCATGAACAAATGTTTCATGTGTACATTGTGGAATGTTTTACCAATGACAGCCAGTTGGGTGTAATGGTTGAGGTTCTTGGGCTGGACAGCTAGAGACTATGAGTCCTGGCCCTCCTTTAGGCATGGAAACAAGCCAGTTTGGATCAGTTACTCTTTCTCAGACCAATACTTCTCCCAGGATTACAGTTGTAGGAAAAACAGAAGGCAGATGCATTGGGTAAGCTGCCTTGAGTTGTACATGTGATACAAATCTAATATAGAAAACAAATACACAAATGAATATAAAGTAATTCACCAGAGATTTATACCAGAAGCTGCTTCCCAACTGTGATATTATATAGATATATATACACACTGTATATACATACACACACACACACTATATATATAGAGAGAGGAATATTCACTTCTCACTGTAAAATAATTTAGACTAAAAGGATTGAATAAATGTTCCCTATTTTAGTAGGTCACTCTACCCTAACATTTCCACTAAAACCATTATGCATACTCCAGGAGGAATTACAGTAATGCATAAGGAAGAAATGAGGGGCGGTGTTTTATTTATTTTATTTTATTTTATTTTATTTTAACTTAAGTGGGGCTGCTTTGCTGATTTTTCTCTTGCTCTTATGGGAAATAAACAGAAGGAAGATGGATGCTTTAACTCCCTTCTAAAAGTCTGTCCTTGAAGTGACCAATGACCCTTGACTACCTCAGTGACAAAGTTGCTAAAACATTTAGAGTGCTATGTGGCTCTAAATGCCCTTTTTTTTGCCTGAAGACTGATCTCTGACACTCTCTGAAAAGCTTCTTAGCTCTTCTTTGTGATGAAAGGTGCCACTTAACCAGTCCCATTGCTGAACTGAAAATGCTTCCAATATCTGATATCGGAGCGGTGAGCATTATGGGGAAAGCCAATGCTTGTAAACTCAGAGAAAGCTGTTATGCAATATTAAGCCACGGTTTGGATGCGAGGCCTTCAAACAGGAGGCAGAGTCCATGAATTCACAGGAAGGGCAGGAAGAAAAAGCCATTGGTTTAAATTGTCATGGACATAGGACAGATATTGCACCATCTCGCTGGCAATGGGCAATCAACTGTTCCTTTTGGCTTCATTCTTGTTTGCAGTGGAGTTTCTTATCTAGCCAAACCATGTCTATGAGCCTGAGAGCTGAGTGAAGCTATGTAAAAAAAGAGGTCTGCATTTTCTGCTAAGATGTTCAGGAGAACCTGAGAGGAGGCTGCTAAAGGAAATGTGTGGAAGATGCTGAAAGCTCATTTTCACATTTTCTCCTCTCTCCCCTCCCTTAATGAATGATAAAATAAATAATTGAAACTACCACAATGTTTTCCCCTCTTATTACCTTGCAACATTGCATCCATCCTTTGTATTGACAGATATTATGGAGGAGAGGAGAAGAAATGGCCATTAAGCTTTTGGAATTAGCCATTGACTTTCAAATGTCTAGTTCAAGATACGAACTCCAAATGGGTCTTTGAGGTACCAGATTGCTAATAACTTGCTTAATCAGTTTTGGAAGTGAAGACATGTTCTGGAGCAGAAAGGGGAGGAGGTCAAGAAGAAGAGTAGTTACTCAGAGAGACATCCTTCTAAACCTTTTAAGAGTGGAGGACACTTCATCCATTTCTCAGTGGCAAACCTAACTTTACCACTGGCAGTATTTGAAAGAAGCCCTATTATTCCTTTATTGTCCTGAAGCATGTAAGATAAAGCCTCTTTCCATGGGAATTGTTCAGATATTATGAAAAAAGGCTTTCTTTAAAATCTGTTGAGGACAATAAATAAAGCAATAGCTCCAGCAGCACTCTTTAGTTGATCCTTTGGGTTCAGTTCCCAGCTTTTACTTAAGTGTCCTGTTGCTGATAGAACAATAACAATAAATAGTTGATAGACCAACAACAGAATTTTGCTATTCGATAATATCTAAGGTTTGGTTCACATTTTTGTGTTTGGAAACAGCAAGAGGGAGATGAAGAATATAGGCCAGAAACCTCAGAGAAACCAAGGCTGGTAGGTGCTGACTCCAGCTTTGCCTGGTTGGGCACCCTGTTGTTTTGATTTGAAAAAGATGTTTATCCCACAAATACGTGCTGCAGGAATTAAAGTTAGATAGATCAGTCATGCACTCTAGTAGCTTGGCATGGCATATCATTTGTCAAAAAGACACTTCGGTGACCAAATGAAATCACACCCTATAATCAAAATTATGTGCTCGCATTTCAGCTGTTCAAATTAGATCAGCAGTCTATAGCAAACAAGATGTATAATGTATATAATCTTCACTAATTCTGTCATGTAAGTGTGCGATCTTTAATCTTCACGGGGATGAATATTCATAGAGAACTGACCTTGTCAAATGTCGCTGTGGAGTTCTATAATCTTTGGAGGCTATTATTAGACAGTTTCCCTGCAGAACCCATAGGTGCCTCCTTCCTTTATTATTTCAAATATTCATTGCCAAGTATTCTGAATAGAAAAAAGGATGTGGCGGGGGGGGGGGGCGGCAATAGCTTTTTTGTACAACTCTACTTGGAATTTCATTTCTAAATAATAATCGTAACAGCAACAACAGCAACAACAAGAAGAATGTCTCCTGAATCTAAGTAGCAGTCAGGTATGGAAATTCACAATGACATGAAGGACATGACCTCTTGTTCATATACAGCATTCTATATTTCATAATTAGCATCGGATGGACAGAATTCTTACCTGATGTTGTAAGCTGCCCAGAATCTTTTGGAGTGGGTGGCCATAATAAATTTAACAGATAACAACAGCAGCAGCAACTACAACAAAAACAACAACAGAAGGAAATGGTCTGAACCCTTCATTTTTACCATCCTCTTTCCATTGATTCCTAACTCTCTGAGTATTTCAAACCAGTCTAACCATACCTTACTAATTCATCCCCAACATCGAGGAACCATCTAACCATGACATGTCTTAGCTATGTTGAAACTGGAGTAGTGTATTCTAAATGAGTCTCCCTTTGAAGAATCACCAGAAATTTTAGCTAATTTTGAATATGGCGGCAGGAATAATTTCTGGGTGTTTAATGCATGAGAGTATTTTATGCCCTTTTTCAAGAGCTAATCTGTTTGTCTGTTTTTCATTCAGAGTGTTGCTCATCGGTAAATCCTACTCATTCATGTGGCTTGCATCCAGGATATTTAAAGGATTATTTCCTTCCATATCAGATGTTCCGATGTATAGATAATATCATAAAG
Source organism: Python bivittatus (assembly GCF_059951505.1). NCBI lineage: Eukaryota > Metazoa > Chordata > Lepidosauria > Squamata > Pythonidae > Python > Python bivittatus. The sequence goes on from NW_028277053.1 coordinate 15,673,481, forward strand.
ATATAGATGATATACGTAGATTTGTAGCAATCAGTGCACAGGTGTTTGGAATTTGAAAAGGTCCTTCTTTGAGGTCAAGCCATCATCATCATCATCATCATCATCATCATCATCACCATCATGTCTCAAATTTATAAACAGCTGACTCCTCAACTGAGAAACATCATATCTCAAGTAATCCATGGTGGCTTTACCCTTGCTATCTTTGCCTGGCTCGGTCTTTTAATTAAATAGAGTAAACACTTATTCTGGTTTCTATTGATGCCCTAGGTTCAGAAATGTTTGTAACTATTGCACCTATCATTTTGTACTTATCATTGATTTTTAGAATAGTTTTATATATTTAAGTTACATAAAACTATTTGTTTTATCTAACTTAAGTATGTAAAGTTGTTATTTCTGTTTATTTTTGTTATTGTTGACTGTTTAATTTTTGCTTTTTTTTTTTTTTTTTTTTTAGCTGTTGTATGCCACCCTGGATGCTGCTAATGAGGTGGAAAGCCAGAAAGTAAATATTTCTAAGTGGCCTAACCAGCAGACTATCTAATGGGAAGAAATGCTCTGTGACTCATCGAAAGTATTCCCAGTCAATCCCAGAGGGTCCAAATGAAGAAGCTTCATTCAGATCAAGGAATAAATAGTAGAGGAACAGGGTAAAAACAGACAAGTGGAATAAAGGAAAACAAACACACGAATTTATTTCTTAATAGTTTATGCTACAAAACAACAATAAAACAACTGAAAGGCACTCTCCCCATTTATGTGTCTTAAGTAAGTAAGATATTCTCCTCAGATGCTGAGGAAACATTTTTTAATTTAAACCCATTGGGGAGAATGAAGGATTTAACACAGAAAAAGTAGACTTATCCGGTCAAGAGAATAAGAGAGAGGACCAGAAACAATGGGTTAGAAGTACAAGGAGCAAGGGTCTGGTGAGACATCAGGAGGAAGTTCCTGACCGTACAAGCTATCAACTAGTGGAACATGCGCCATATGACATGGTGAGTCCTCATTCACTAGAGGTCTTCAAGCAGAGGCTAGGTGACACCTGTCAGAGAGGCTCTAGTGGATCCTGAACTGAGCAAGGGTTTGTACTACATAGTTTCTGAAGTCCTCCAGTTCTATGATTCCATGATATTACAGTAGGATAGTTCTGGAAGAATTAGATTTTCACGGAATGACTATGTAAGCAAACATGCCTCTAGATGTGCACTGTAGCTTTGATACCCGTAGGATCATGAAAAAAGGCATGTTTTAGATAAGCCAGGCTTGCAGTTTAAAAGAATCCAGGGCAATGATAATAAAATGTGAAAAAGTAGAGTTTTTTTTATCGTCTCATTCTTGTAGGAGAGGCATAGGATTTCGGTTCATACAGAAGCCAACATGCCTACAACTGAACTTTTTTTTTTTTTTTTGGGTGCACAAGTCCCCTTTTTTAAAACCCTAAACAGCTGGCAACTTCAAGGAAGCAAGAACTATGCAGATTTCAGCAAGGTATCTTCTGGGGTAAAAACAGAATCATGAATTTCCAAACGTTATTTATAGTGAATTCATTAACGCAAAGATTTTTGGAATTATATGGAATGCTTCTTCCTAGCTTTCTTGCCACCTGGTCTAAGTTGCTATTTACAACATAAGGTGCCAATTGACTTGCCTTCTTTCTTCCGATTGTTTATTTCTATGTAATTTCTACCATTCCTTTCCCAGTCTCCTCATAATCTCTCACAACTTTTTGTACACAGATAACATGCAACATGACATCACAGGTATGATGTTGGAGAACAGTATGAACTATTGACTCAATCATACCTGTAATGTTTAATGTCTGGCTAGCTGGTAATACCTAGCTGAGTTTGATTGATATTAGAAAGCTAAGTAGGATCAGAAGTGGTTAGAACTGAATGGGAGACCTCTAGGAAATTCTAGACCTATAGACTACACTTGGAGTTGTTGTTATTATTGCTAGAATGTGGCAATAACAAATCATTTTCATAAAGATGGCGGCAAAAGTTCAGCTTGACTTAACTTTCCTCTCACACTTCCATTTCTTTTTATTTATACCCTTATTCTTCCACCTCATTTTCTCATCCATGCTTGTTTTCTGTTCCCTGTTTTGCTCAAGTTTTATTTCCCCCACTTTTGGCCAGTCTAGGACTTTCTTCTTTCCCTATTCCTAAACTATTTATGAATAGCAGTCAGAATCTAGTTTCTATGGGACATTAGGATGCATCCAATTATTAATGAGTTTGCATCATGACCAGGAAGTTACTTTGATACCTTACAACATAGCACAAATATGACAAGTATTGTGTCATCACATTGAGATGATATGTTCTTGATAAGATATCCTCTTCTTCTTCCAGACCAATTAGAAAATCAACAGATTGGGTTTAACTGGAGTAGATTGATCCAAAAAGCAAGGAAACAGGAAAATGGAAGGTGTTCCTTATCACAGCACAGAACAATACAAAACAATACGTTTATGGATTGTTTATTTACACATCACTATAATAAGGTAGATTATCACTTAATTAATGCCTACTTATTGTACGTTCACTCACTTTATGATGACAATGATCAAAATGAAGATATTAATGGATATTTTTCAGTGAAGCAAAGTGGTTGTGCATAAACACACATTTGGAGACAGGAGCAGCTTCTGGAGCAGGTGGGCACGGCTAGAAAAACATGTGGATCCTTCAATGATTTGAAGAGAGGTGCTTTGTACCTGCAATATTATTTTAAGGTCTTAATTTCCTCCTCCTCCTCCTCCTCCTCCTCCTCCTCCTCCTCCTCCTCCTCCTCCTCCTCCTCTTGTGTACTTTTCTCAACCATTCTGATTATTTTAACAGTGATCATAATATTAATTCTGAATGACAACTAACAGTAGTGATTGTGAAGAATAAGGAACTGCAGCATTTCTCTAATGAACTGTGAATAATCACACTTTCTTTTTTTTTAAAGAGACTTATTTGTTTAGGTACATGCAATGCCTAGTTATCCAATTATTCCTGCAAAATTACAACTAGAGGAAGTCAAATCTGTTAAATTAAGAAGGTCACAAAAGTAATTATGACTGCTGAAGCATATGATTAAAATACTTTACAGGAGGAGAAGCAATGCAGAAATGTACCTGTTTCTCCTTGTTACGAGAATGATGGGCTCTGGGCTCATCAATGCTTCAAGGAGCTGAATTACAGGTAAAACATTATTACTGTTCTGAAAGTCAGGTTCATGACAAGAGCAAAGCTTATCTAATTGAGAAGAAAATAAACATATTCTCATTAATTTAACACTGTTGTACAGATTAGCAAATATTGTTTGGATTGTTCAAAATATAGGGTGCAGTTCAGTCACACTCACAGCCTGTTGATTCCTCTTTCAGATGCTCTTACTTGAACTGAATCTGCCACTGAAATTAATTGGTTTAAAATGCTCACCTTTGATGAGATGAAGTCATTCTAGGAGGCCTGAAGCTAAAGCACCAAGAGGTGTTATGAACTCAGCATGATTTAAAAAGCAGTTTTATTAAATGCATTGATAATGGGTTGGTGGAATAATTCTTCTCTCTGCATTCACTAGGCAGTCTGTGACAGTAAGAGATGTGATATTAAAAGGAAAAGGTGCCTTGGGCTATTTTCCTGTAAAAATATGGGTTATGGATGGAGATCAGAATCTGCCTAACATCCAATAATTCCATTTTGTGGATCACAATATTTGACAAAGTGAAAGACTTCTTTACTGACAATTTATATCTATCAAATGCTTAGATATATCCATGTATAGATCTGATCCTAAGTCCTATTTGAAAAATACATTTATCCAACAAATAAAAATACTGCTAAAAACTTCTCTCTCCAGACCTGAACTTTGGGCTTATTCCAGCAACCACAAACATACTAAAAACATTTAAAGAATTGACACAGTCAGCTGTCATCTTTCTCTGTTTTGTTCCCTGTGATAGCACTAATTCCCATCAGTGAAAAGAATGTCATGAAAAACAGACCGTGGGCCATGGATGAAATTATAGAAATAGATTTTTTTTTTCTGCCATGGGCACAAATCTTTTAACAGCTGGTATTAGCAGCTGTTAATATTATTATTTTATTATATATATATATATATATATATATATATATATATATAATATTATTATATTAATATAATAATGCAATATGGGTCATGGGGTCACGAAGAGTCGGACACAATTTAACAACTGAACACCAAATTTGCAGCTGAAGAGCTTTGTTGCATGCAATGGTCACAATCTGGACAGTTTGCCCAAACTGGCCAGATAATCTTAAAATGCTGTTTGTGATATGTAGATCTCTTCTCCACACACTCAGCCTTCAGTAAATTTACAGACTGAAAGTTCATCAGATTCCAGGTACATTCATTTCTTTTATTTAGCCTGGGTGATCTGTAGAAACTGCTATCCTTCCTTCCTTCCTTCCTTCCTTCCTTCCTTCCTTCCTTCCTTCCTTCCTTCCTTCCTTCCTTCCTTCCTTCCTTCCTTCCTTCCTTCCTCCCTTCCTCCCTTCCTCCCTTCCTCCCTTCCTTTTCCCAGTCTAACCCACAGCTGTTGAATTTTCTGGTGGTCTCCCATATAGATGTTGTCCAGGTCTGACTCTGTTTCACTTCAGATCCCAGGGGAAATCTGTCATATTTTGAAACTCGAGACACTGTCCTGGGTGTTAAATACCACGAGATCTTATGTATTTATACACGTACATCGGTATTGGTTAAATGCATACATAAATGCTTAAGGCACCATGCATAGCACTCCCTCCTCCACTTTTCTCTGTAAGAACCATTACGTGAGGTATGTTGGGCCAAGAGAGAATGTCTGACTCAAAGTTTTCTACAGTATTTCATTCCCTGGCTGAGAGTGAACCACCGAACCACTACACCACACTGCAATGATACTCACTCAGAAGATGTGTGACTGACTGTGTCAGTGTGTAATCATATACTTTCATTACATATATGCACAGTCAGCTAACTGGATCAGAAAAGTAATACTGCCCCATTTGACAGGGGAAATTTAATTTGAGATCAGGAAAAAAAAAAACAACCCACAGACTGTTACTGGTAAACTATAATGGAAAAAGATTGGACAGCATCTTTATGGCCAGTCCTAGCTTTCGTCATTTTAAATCTGCTCTCATTTCCCAAGAAGAAACTGATCCAATTTGTCAAACTCAATTTAGCTGATGTCTGAGAACGTGAAATATAAATATTGAGTTCCCTGTCTGTCAAATCTGATATTAAAGAGGGTCAGAAGTATAGCCTCACACTTCATTCACATTGGCCAATCTGGAATTTCAGCATTAGGGGTAAGAGAAGCTTTAGGGATACATTATATAATAGTCCATGCAATGGCTCTTCAGATTCTATTTCAAATGCAAACTAGCCAACAGAAGTTATGCTTGACTTGAAGGAGTCTTTCTCTTGTGTCGGTGAATGGTTGAAGTCAAAATTCTTCTGCGTTCCTGTAAATCTGTAATGCCATGCAGGACAATATTCATGTTTTAAGAAGTTTGCTCCACATCCTACAGATTCTTATTATCATGAATGGATAATTAGGAAAAAGGAACATGGTTTTCAACAGAATGAGAAGGACAAGATGGCAGGAATCTGGCTTTAACCCATGTTCCTTCGTCATCCGTCACTTAGCACCATAATAAGAAGACTCAACAAATGCAACTAAAATTCCAAAATCAGTTTCTGAAATTGCTGGAAACAGGATGACATGATTTCCTGGGCCATCTGGTGATGCAGATTTCACAAATTTCCCTACTTAGTTGTTTTGCTTCATTGCAAAGCAACGAAGCATCTGGAATTCCTTATCATTACTAGCTCTGGGTCATTTGCAAGCATCGTCAGGACAGATGATAAAGGGGCCACCTCATTAATTTTCTTTGAGAACAACAAATGATGTAGGAATCCAAACCACCCAAAAAGGAGCAACCCACAAACACTGTATGCAAATCAATGCCTAAAACCTTTTTCTTCAGCTCTTCAGATACAAATCATTACGTTCCCTGATTTTGAGCTTCTTCTGTTGAGGGAGATGGTTTCTTAGCTAGGAATATATGCATATGTTGGCTGATTTGCAGTCTCTTGGGATTTATGTTGCAAAATAACAGGAAATTTGCTATTCAAAACTGTATGGTCTAACCTCAGAGTTCACTTGGCATTCCTCCTTAAGTGGAGAGGGACTGTGATTATCCATGGTGAAGGACTAACATACACTACCTACTCAAAGACAAAATGAATTCATTTTATATATCTTAATGCTGGAACCCTAATTCCAATTTAACTTGGTAACTTCTCTACAGAGAATTAGGGAACTGGCACATTCCCAAGGAAGTATCACATAGGACTTCATTGTTTCTAATGTTTAATTTCTTTCTTTTATACATTCATCAGTTTTCCCAGGATTTGTATAAGTAATTCTAATTTCATCTTTATTAAAGGGAAAAAAAAGTTTTTCTTTTCTCACACTGTTAGGACCCAAGGACATTAATTGAAACGAAATTCAGGGAGATTCAGGACCGAAAGAATATTCTGTTTTACACAGGGAATCATTAAACTTAAGAATTTTGGCCAGAACTTGGGATCATGGATGCCAATTAGGAAGATTTTAAAAGTAGAGTGGGCATGTTCATGGAGTCTGAACATGCCACTGTACAAATGTTCACATTTCCCCCCCAATCTTTGATCTCTTCTAAGACACTCATTGGCTTGGGTGTCTCTCGCTGGATCCTAGCTACCCAAAACAGTGGTACTAGCATAGATAAATAAATTGGGAAATTAACAGCATCCTGGAACTTTCCTCCTAGCTGTGCTCCCTAAATTGGAATACAAGCTTTGGGTTGGTCAGCTTTTGCACATCCCAAATAGTCTGCTTCTTTGCCATACAAGAATTTTGAGCTTGTAGTTATGTATAAGGGCATGCAGGTATGATGACGATGACGATGACGATGACGATGACGATGACGATGACGATGACGATGACGATGACGATGACGGTGACGGTGACGGTGATGATGATGATGATGATGATGATGTTTGGTCTCACAGCCAGATGTTTAGACTGGATTTGCCATTTTATCCACCTAGCGAGTATTATTATTATTATTATTATTATTATTATTATTATTATTATTATTATTATTATTGTGTGTCTGTTTTCCTAGAAGCAAAATTTGACTGGCATCACAAAATAGAGGAATATTTTACCATAGTCCTGGCCATTAATAAATGGTCAGAAAGTAATAGAAAATTCCCCTGTGACTGGGATAATGAAACTGAGGCAAGAATATAGAGAATGGGGGTGATTGAACAAAACCATTTTGGAGTTAAACAGTGTTTAAATGATATGTATCATCAGGAACACAACGGGCAGCTGTGTTAGTATTCTTCTTTGGGTAAGTTATGAGATTCCATTTCTGAAGCTGCTTGATAAGATTTGGAAAATCTGGACGGCTTTTGACTTATCAGTGGAACACAGCTTATCATATAAATGTTACTCATGCTAATTTCCAAAGAGAGGAGATGGACATATTCAGTAAACTCTGTAAAATAGACAGTAGATAAGAAACCCTTGTAATTCACTTCTATATATTGACTTTAAGCAGTTATGAAGGGTTTCAAATAGGGCTATATTTATATTATTTATATTTATGAAGAGCTATATAAGTGTGACGTATAAATAAATATATTTATAGGACATGTAAAGTCCAATGTGCATGTGCACATTCCAGGATCTTTGCTGACCCAGATCCTTGCAAATGCTGTGTTTTGAATGCAGAGAGCTGAACAGGAGCTAGTAGTATAGCTGGTGACTGTATTTATAGCCATACTCGCAATTGGAAGCCCAGGTAAGGAAGGCTTCCCAGTTGCAGGTAATTTGTGACTAGTTTTATGAAACTAGTCTGGATCTTCATATTGAATGTCCAAATGTTTTGGCAAGAAAGCATGGGAGTGGGGACATTTTGGGTGATGGCATGAATATATGCTCATATTCTAATCCTATAGAACCCTATAGAACCAGTTAAGTAGGTAACATGTTGCCAGTCCCTTCCTTCCTTCCTTCCTTCCTTCCTTCCTTCCTTCCTTCCTTCCTTCCTTCCTTCCTTCCTTCCTTCCTTCCTTCCTTCCTTCCTTCCTTTGATGTTATTGTTTTATCATGAGGGACTTCAATCTGATAATAGGAAGCCTTTAATTAACACACCTAATAAAATGAGATTCTTTGTGTCTTATGGAATACAGGATTTTTTTTTCCTAATGTGCAGAAAATATAGCTATATTGATCTGGGTCGGGGGGTGGGGGGCAGCTTCCTGTTTTATCTAGATGGCAATGCTTTGGCATTGGTTTCTAAGAACTGTTTTCCCCTTATGTTTCTTTTTGAACACCAATATCTGTCATTACTTACTGTCACTTTTACGTGCCTCTGATTTTTGAAGAGGTACTTTAATTGCTTTGATTTCTTGTAACTGATTATTAAGTTCTTATTGTTTACAATTCATATAAATTTTATTCTGATGGTGTCATGTGTTATAATTTCAAAGAAACAGATCACCCAGGGGTTGTGTCTGTGTCTGTGTGTGTGCACGCACACACATGTGTGCTGGGGGGAAGGGGGAAGACAGCTTTCTGGTTTGAAACTTTTTTAAGCTGAACTCACTTGGAAAACTGCATGGTGAAGCAGACACTTTTCTTCTAGTCAAAGGGGAGCTTAGCTTCAGAAGGGATCTGGTTGGCTCAAATATTCCCCTTGTGTTCAGAAAACGTGTTCTTCTCTCTTTCCAATCTGGAGAAAGCAGAGCAGAAACAATGTCAGCAACCAAGAGGGACTCCCTCCCAATTTATCTCTACACTAATGCTTCCAGTAGCCATAAGGGGGGGGGAAAACATGCTTTTCGAGATGCATCTTCAAACTACAGGTATATTTAGTTCCGACTAAGTTCTCTAAATATCGGATCCATATATACAAAACACCCACACAGCAATCTCTCTCTCTCTCTCTTTCTCCTTCTGTATTCTGGGAGAGTCCTCATAGCAGTCATTTTTCCATCCACCAAGAGTTCTGGTGCTGTTTTTTTTTTTTTAGAAAGAAAGGGGTAGTTATTTTCTCCATGCAAAAGAACCTCAGAATGGAGTGGTGGGGTTGGGGGGGTTATGGCTTTGTGAAGGTGAAATTTGGCGGGGGGGGGGTAGTAACGTTATCCCACAAGGTAGGCCAGACCAAGGAACAGACTTTATGGATACCTAAACCTACTCTTTTAAAGATGGGCTACAGTAACAGAATCTTGTAAGTCTGATTGTGATTCCCATCCTCCCTCTTTTATATGTAAATTACTGTAGGTGGGTGTCTGAGACGTTTTTTGTAATCCTCCTTCATCGTTTCCCTTCTCATTACTTTGGTAGCAGATCTTCCCTCTCTCCATCAAGCTCCTTGCCTTGTAGTCCAACGAGAGCTTCCAGACCTCAGAAGAATATTTGGCCTGCATGGAAATAGTGGTTCAGTTAAAGACATTAGAAGCATCCTATTTTTAACTTTTTTGCATAATATAAGAAAAACTTTGCACGATCATCATTCTTCTGATGTGGCCATATGCCCTAAATGATGAACAACTATTTGCACATAAACAGACAAACAAACAAATAAATTCTCTGCTTCTCACTATGTGTTTCTTTAAAAAAAAAAAATACAGCTACTATAGTCCATATATAAATGGTTTTGAGTGCTCTTGCTGAATTTAGTGCAGTGAATATAATATTCATCATTTCATTATATCCTAATGACTAGAGGTCATAAAAATCAATGTTCAAATTGATACACTGTTGACCTTTATTTTTATTTAAAAAAAAACGGTGTTTCTAATAATAAACAAGTAAATGGCTTGAATTATATTAGAATCATTTTCTTGCAAGTGAATAATCTCTCCTCTCCTTATGAACAGTGTTAGAAGTGAAAATCCAGGAAATGAGCAGCTAAAATCTATGGGCAAGGTAATGATCTTTGAAAATATTTTCTAATGAGTAATTTGTGGCTCAGTGGATTTCAAGAGATTATTGGTTTTTGAAATGGATTCTATCAACTAAGGAGATAATGAAAATCATTAGGGCTAGGGAATAAAAAAAAGATGAAGAAGAAAAAGAAGATTTGCTTGGGAACTATTAAACAACTTTTTGTTTCTCCCTGTGAGTTAGAAAACTCCTTTCCCCAAACTGATTGACAGTGTTTGGAGTACATTCAGTCTAAACCTCATATCCCTAAAATCACAAACAATCCCTAAAATTGCAAAGAGGGGACAAAATTTTGCAATCGGACCTTGATGGGGGCAACGTTTCTTGACTTCAAGGATTCTTGAATGTGTTCAGTCCTTCTCATAATCGTGATTGATCCTATGATGCAGGATACAAAAAAAGGACATTGCTACCTTTCCTAACATTTCCACTATGTTTAGAAAACATGAAAAAACAGAGAGCCAAAGGGAGTCACAGTTATCCCTGACCAAAAGAACAGACCATTATTTTACTTTTTGAGTGGAACATCTTCCCTTCTAAGAGGTATGCACAGTCTGAAGGAGTGATATATTTATTTAATTCAATTTAGTTTTAATGAAGGTCAGAAATCTTGAGGAGTTTTTTTTTTTTTTAATGTAAATAAATCAGTGGACTTTTCATGACCATTCCAATAAGGTTTCCATTAGCCTTTGTTGAGAAAGTCTTGTGTTGCCTTCATGTACAGATTACTTTTCTAGTACTTTCAAAACCTGGCTGGAAATTTCAGAAGAGGCTTTTACATCTGGACAGTGCATGTCCAGAACCCAACTGAAGCAGTTGCTATATAAAGTATGTGTGTATGTGTGTGATTGTATGCACTCCACATACATGGAATAGTAACATTTCAGCTATAACAGATTAATTTTATCTCTCATGTGCTAACACTCTGTGTGCAGGGAGTATTTTAGGTGGGTCAGAAGTCAAACTAATTTCCCCACCCCTATTGCAATATAAGAAACTAACTAAATAAATTATCTGTGTCTTCCATAGTTAGAAAAAAAAATATTATCACATTCCCCTCTCTTTCTCCCTCCCTCTCTCTCCCTCCAAAATGATGATCCGTATGGAATTCTTGAAGTTCAGATAAAGTCCAATAATGAATTGAAAGGCAAACTGTTCTTGAGATACATCAAAATCAGGAAACAGATTTTTGTTGTCCTTCTTCCTCTGCAATTTTACAAATTGTTCATCCCCAGAAATATCTCTGAAAGGTCTTGGGTCAAGAATAGTCATTCAGGGAAAATGCTTTAAATAGGAATCTAAATATAATTTCCTAACAGAAATAAATGAGTGTAGCAAATTACTGAAAATAGTAAATGAATCAAGTCTTTTTCAAAAGCTGTTAATTTGGTATTCATTAGGGCCAAAATAGATTTTTTTTTCCTGAATCCGAACTGAACATATGAAAAGTCAAAAGCATATAAAAATATATCATCACCCCAGCGTAACCTTTGAATCTGTAAGTGCCTGATAATAGTTTTAGATTTTATCTTATTTGCCTGATTAGTACATTTAAGGAAGCACAGAAGAATTCAGCTGATGGTTTGTTCTAAACATATCCATGCTTAAAGGTGTTTCATGTCAGAGATCCAACAGAACATCTTATACTGTGTACATGCAGAACTTAAAAGATCACTTAAAAGATGTTAATGTTAAAATAATAATTGACTAAGAATATGGGGACATATTGGTCTTTGCAAGCTGTGAAGCACTAGGTGAGCGGAACCTCTTAACCTTCATATTACTTTACTAGGCATCCCTGAACCATGTGGTTGCACTGGGACCCAATTTGCAACTGTCCAGCAAAAATCTGAAGAATTACGCTTCTCACTTGGGCCAAGTCTTCGTTTTTCAGAATGCTTTTGCATGATGTCAGATTGGAAGTATCTACACAATTAACACTGGCCTTGGAGATGGACAAATCTCTCAGTTTGTCAATGCTGATTTTTCCCAGTTCTATATTTGTATCTTTCCATCAATCATTCCATTTCATTTATATCAAATTCATATGAATTATGATGCAATGTCTTTTAATATGTGCTGTTTTGCTTACAAGTTGTCTACATTTTGGAAGCAATTTCCCTTTTTGTACAGCGTTTAATTTAAAGTGTGCAGTTTGGTGCACTTTTAATACTATACTTACAGATGTATATGTTTAAGAACTGGAGAACTATACTACAAAATCTGGAGAAGTATCCTCTATTTCCAACCTTACTTTGACTCAGAAAGCATAGTCTGAGAAACTGAACGGATTCCACCCCCATTCCTATTGAGAAGAAAGAAAGACTGAAAATGGTCACTGATTGTGTTGATGGCCTACTCCATGCGAGAAAGTTTCATTTCGTTCCTTCCATAGATTTTGTAAATTATGATGCATCAGGTGAAAGTCGTTGTATGAGTTTCTTTCTTCTCATGACCTCCAGTCCCTGCAGTCGGTTCTTTTTCTACCAAGAAAATATACAAGTTGTTTCCCTTGTATTTTAGCTTCCAAGGCAGGTTCTCTTCTTAGGAGCAATAATAGGATCCTGCAAAGTCTTTTCATATTCTGTTGGCATTGTTCCCTTGGATGTGATCTTCATGATATTTTATACTGTTCCTTGTACTTTGGCTATGTTCCTCCAAGGAAAGCATATTAGGAATGGAGTGTTTTATGATTGTGTAAAGGCACTATTTCTTTAATCTTGACACATTATTTGCTTGCTGTCAACAGCCTCTGGAGCACATAGTGTTCTCCAGCTACATGTAGCTTGACTACTCTCTAGGTGTACTTCTGCACTAGTACAAAAGGTGACAATTCTCCTATGTCCCATACTTGTCACATTCAAATCCTCTACTCCACACAGTTCTTATATCTACATATTGCTACCAAGTTCTCAGCATACTCCAGAATTTCTCCATAAGGGAAAAGGAATCCAATTTGTTTTGCTCCATTTTGCAATTGTTTTTGTTTCCCCCGCAAAACAGAATTCTATTCTTTTGGAAACTAGCAACTCTTGGGGGTATGACCCTGAAGTGCAAAATGCAGAACTGCTCCCTTAGTCCTATGCTGATGAATTCTAGTATATTTGAATCACCAAGAACCCCAACTTTGGGCCAGAACTTTGCACTGTAGCTAAGATGCAAATGAACTGTCTTCTTTTGTATTCTTCACATCCCACCTCTCTAGCCACTTGAGATAAATATTAACGAAGTACAAATATGATATCAATGGTGCTTTTGGAGTACTTGAGTAGGATAGAGCATTTTGTAGAAGAGTTTTGTTGAACTTTATCCTTTCTTTGGCCATTGCCACATTAGTGATTTATAGTGTCTTTTAGCATCACCCAGCCATTGTTGTGGCTCTATAAAACCTTTCTTCATTACTGACACAGTGGCACAGCAATAGCTGGATGACACTATAAGATGCAATAAATCACTAGCGTGGAAATGGCTGTTGGCTATTCACCAAAGATCTTGGGACCAAGTTAACTAGCTAAAGAACACTTCTGGCACACAGTCTTTCTTTGCAGCCATTGTATTGATTCCTTTGGGAGAACAGACTTGATTTTGGACGTTAAGCTGTGGATCCATCCTGACATGCCAGTGGAATTTTATTTTTGGGGTTTTTTTTTTTCAAAACTTAGTGCTGGGTCACTGTCAGATCAGGGAAAGAATGTGGGTGAGAAGATGAATAGAGATTTGGATGAATCATGTTGGATACTAGATATTTGGATGGGCAAGCTATCTCAGCACATAATATATTTCAGACTGATTATTAGTTATCTTTCCCCCAAATCTGCCAGCATTATGAAGGTGTTTGGGAATTTGTTGGAAGTGTCTAAGTCGTAGCATTTTACTTATGTGCCAGCAGATACCAGGATTAGAAAAATGAAATGGCTGATATCCTTCCTGGTTTCCAAGTCAAACCCTTCACTAAACTCAGAGGTCAACTCCAAGCTGAAGGAGTTGCTGGCAGATGTCTTGGAGAACAGATTCATACTGGGCTATAAATAATATTTTCAGCACTTACATTAGGGGAGGTTTTCTATTTAGGCAACTCAAAGGACCTTGGCCCCTTTTGACCATCTGTGCAGTGATGACTCATTGTTAAGGTGCTTTGAACCAGGTGGGAAGCTCACAGCTCACTTATTTTAGCTAAAAAGATGGCATCTATAGGATTGTTAATAGAGCTGGATGAATCACAGTCTAGCACCTATGCCTAAATTCTTTTAAGCATTATAGTAGACTTTTGAAGAATAGTGTGGATTGTTTTCTGGGGTGGGAGGAACCATTCTTAAAAAGAATTATTAAAAAAATAATATATTGTTATTTTCATGCAATTTGGATTCTCTTTTTCCCCATAGAGAGGAACTCAGCCACACTACTTTATGACATTTTACAGAACTCAAGTTTCACTATTATAAATTCATCCCAGGCATAGTGCATTGGCCTCTGTAGAATGGTATGGTTGGTGAAACATACTTTTAAATTAAGCATCCCTTGTCTTTTTTATTTGACAAATTTCTGTTAAAGTTCATATTGTGGCTATCTATCTGGCAGAATCATCTGTGTTTTAGGAATTGCTTTTATTACTTCCTGAGACAATGTTCAAGTGTTGGTTAATTTTCCAGGTTTAAGAGTAATGCAGGCATTTGGGCATCAGAACAGGGCACAGAAACTTGGTGCTCCTAAAAAAATGGAGGAGGCTTGGAAGAACACTGACATTTTTTCAAAGGAACACTTCTGTTGTGTATGGAAGATAGAGTAATGAAGCATACTGAGATTATGCATTCTTTGTCCCTCATATGTTCTGTGATGATTGAATTAATTTATCACGTAAATCAGAAGTAATGGATTCTCAACTCTTTGTCTGGATGCAGATGGGTGAATCATTCAGAATCATGATTTGTGACCCGGGACTATGTCAAACTGTATTAGTCATCATGTGATACCATTAAAACTACAGCTGCAGTGTTTGACCTGGCAAAGAAGATAAGGTGACATAGCTTTACAGAGTCTTGGAAAATAATTGAAGAAATGCAAATATATTTTGGCATAATCTGCCTTGACCAAATATCTCTTTTAAAAAAATATTAGTTATTTTCATAATTATTATTATTATTCTTCTTCTTCTTCTTCTTCTTCTTCTTCTTCTTCTTCTTCTTCTTCTTCTTCTTCTTCTTCTTCTTCTTCTTCTTCTCCTCCTCCTCCTCCTCCTCCTCCTCCTCCTCCTCCTCCTCCTCCTCCTCCTCCTCCTGCACTTGAAAAAGTGAAGTTATTTGCTTGTCTTATTATGATATCTAACCTAGCAAATTTCACAGAGATCATGATGCATATCTTCTTGGCTGCATTATCCAAAGAATAAGCAATTCTTGGCTAAAACACCATAGTCTCAGGAATACATTTCAGAGGATATTGTTTGGCAGAGAGAGAACACCTGGCAAAAAGGTATCAACTGTTTGTTTCAGACATGGATTTATTTTCCCTTCCCCATCCCCATCACCTTCCAAGGCTATTTGTTAACCAATGTCTTGAGGATTAGCAGCTGAGGCCTGGAGCATCTAAAGAAGAGATTGACTTTTATTACATATAGTCACTTACAAAATGCACAATTCTGCTTTATGTAATGATGAACTAAAGAAAGCTGTGTGCTTAAATCCTGTTTCCTGGAAACTGGGGGGGAAATCTGTATGAGAAATTATTTCAAAAATGGAAAACCTTCAAATACAATTGAAATGAAAAGCTCAGCAACAAAGAAGCAGATATTGTGCAGAAAGCATGAAGGGACTATGATCCATCAAGCCAAATGTTGCCCACAACTGAAATGCAATGGCTTGCCCAGTTGGAAACATCATACTCTTTATATACTATTCCAACGGATGAATCCATCCCTTGAAAGTCCATTCCTGACAGTTATCAGGTGATAAACATCTGTTGACCAAAAACTCCAGTCCCCGTTTAAGATGTGCAATGAGAAGTCTGAGACTGATGCAGCTGTTTGTAAAGAAAGACATCCAAAAGTACTATCTGGCTAATTATTGAAATCCTATGCACACTTAAGTGAGAATCAGCACCTTTGATAGGACATGCTTCTAATTAGAAAAGTTGTGCTGGAGCAGATCAAATGTCTGCATCTCCCTTCCCTGATTTGATATCCTCCAGATCTTTTGGACTAGAGAACAAATCGTTCCCAGCTAAAATGGGTGAGGATTGTGCTGGGCAGTAAATCTGGGACCTATAGCCAAACAGAACTGGAATATATTATTTTGGAGAAGGTTGGTCTTTATGAGCAATGTTCTGTTCCAAGGTAATGGACCAGGAAGCTATGGGAAGCCTACCAACAGGACATCTGTGTTCTCCTGTTCATCTGCTTCACTAATTGGTATTCAGTGGCATACTGCAACATGACTAGGGAAGGTTTTCCTCCATGAAGAAGAAGAGGTTGGCTCCTGATTTATCAATTTATAGATTGCTCTGTATTAGCAATCAGTTACCATTTGCATTACTAGTTCAGACATCTCTTGAGAGAAGAAAATAATAGGCCTGAAAAGGCAGAGATGTTATTTTCATTTCTAATTCTAAATCATTTGCTGCATCTGCAGAAAAGCCCAGCAGGTCCTACTATATAGCCAACTTTGACTGAACTCAAAAAGGCTAAGCAGTAAATGATACTGATAAGTATTTGGATGATGGCCACCAGGAACCCCCCAGGTTGCTGGCTAGAAAGAGAAATTAAACAAAACATCCTGGGAGAAGTCAATGCAAATCATTTCAGCAGAACCAGTGTAATACAGTGACTGAGATTTTGGACCAGGAGTGGGGAGACCCAGGTTTTAGTGAACCTTCAGCCAGAGAAGCACACTGGGTGACTTCAGGTCAGTCTTTCTCAGTCCAGTCTACTTCATAGTCTGCTTGGGTGTGGAAGAAGAAGCTGTGCGTGTTGTAAACTCTAATAAATCTACTAAATAAACCAATGAATCAGTAAATATTGTCACCAAAGGGTTGTCTATGTACTCAACAGGAGTCCAACTTGGCTCAGTCTTCATTTTATCAGATAACCTGGGACCAGGTCTACATATAGGCAACCTAAGCAATATCTTTCCTCAAATAAGTTTTGAACACCAGTACATGAACACATGAAGACATTACTTGAGTATGACTAACTACATTGTGAAAAATGATTTGCATGGCAGACAGGAAGGCACAAATAATGTCATGGTGTGACAACTGAAGCCATAGTCATGCTTATTATTGTTTGGTTAGACCTTCTTTTAAGATAAATGATAAAGCCTGAAAACTTTTGTGACATATGGAGACTAATAAAATGAGTAAAAAATGACAAGAAAGACATTCATTGTGATTTATCAAACTCTTGTGTCAGTCTATGCTCTGACTGTTGTAAGAGAATAGATGATTGCAACATTATTTCTTCGTTGGTATATGGGCTTCTGCTAGAGTTCTTGAAGGATATGTCAGCTAGGGTAAACAATATGGAGGTTTTTCTTCAGCAAAAAAATTGGGTAAATTCCAAGGGAAGCAAAAATGATACTGTGATGCCATTGATACTTCCTAGATAGAGGGACATTTAAACTAGTATATTCTCCAAGGATTGTAACATGCACTCTGTTTGACTACTTTAATCAGATCCAAAGGTGCCTTTTATTTATGCTTCTTAAAAGTCTAAATTCTAGAACAATGGGATCTCTCTCTTTGAAAATGCAAAACCTACAATATCTCCTAATACATTTCTTGAACATATAATTTTATACAATTCCTGCCTATTTCCTTGAAATTAGACTGCCCACACACAAGACCATCTATCATAATAGTGAGGTAACAGTAAAAGATATACCATACATTTGGGCAACAGAAAAAAAAAAATAGAATATGCATTTACTACAACAATAATGACTTTTGCAGCACCTCAACACCAAGAGACACATTAAGACGTAATTTTTTTTGTATAAAGTATGAAGTGTTTTTCTGCAAAACATACATGAGTGTGGTGCTGACTTACCCAATCTACACATGGTTGAGGAATGAGATCAATAGATAATGAAATGCAGGCAAAGGCAATCACCTTCTTAATAATGGCTATTCACAATAATTGTTAGGTGGTAACATAGACATTCTTCTTCTGGAGAGCTGAAGAATATATTAGCATGATGAAGAACCCCCTCTGTACTTGACCTGAGATAGATTTGAACTCATAATGAATTATAGTTCATCAGTTTTACATTGCCATGTATCTTTGAGCTTTCCTTGTTCAAACAAAGGCCCCTTATAAGACTGATGGCAAAGTGATCTAGGAAGACGAAATATTCCCTCTGCTCCTTCTTGAAAACTGTCACTTTGGATGGTGTACAAGAATAGTCTAGGGTTTTTTTCCACCAAGTGCAACAGGCATAGATGACAAATGATGGCTGATAGAATTGAATCTTTCTTGTGAATGTCACTATGAGGACCAGCAATTAGGTATGAGGGCAGAGTCTGGATCTGGCCTGCTAGAGCTGGTCTCCTTTCATCTGGTTTGCTTTCATTGCATCTCTGAATGAGAAGACTGGAAAAGAAGTGTTATTCTCTGAAATGAGCTTAGGTTATTCGCAGTATTTAGTTGGGGACTATAGATAGTGGGAACGTTCTATTTTTTCCCCTTAAGAAAAAGCTCTGCAGAAGATGTTTTCCCAACTGCTGTCTGGCCCCTATCAATCAGTTCTTTTACTATATTGTAACAGGCATTGTCATCTCATCAATGTCATAGTTAAAAGTCATCATCAGTTCAGAATCCAGAAAGCCAGACTGCAGCCCCTTCTCAGCAAAAGAAGGTTGCTGGTGACTTTGGAACAGTCATTCTCTCTCAGCCCAACCTACTTCACAATATGAAGGAGGGGGGAAAAAAATAGTATGAGAAAGCTAGTGTGTGAAAAGCAGGGTAAAAATCCAACCAACGAACAATATAACTATATTGTGAAGATTAGACAATGAGTTATATGTGTTTTTGGATGAAAATGATAAATGCATACAGAGGTCAGTAAGTTTCCAAAATGAGGTGATTTTGGGGCCTACAACTGGTTCCATAATTAGACTTATCTTTAGATTTAGGATTCTTATCTCCCCTTTTCCCCTTAGCTGCACATCAAAGGATCCCATAGCCCTTCAAAACACTTTTGACAGGGCATGGAAAGTGGAAAAGGGAGAACCCATTCATCAGTTAGACATCCTTCTAACAACATCTTCTGACAGATGTCCTTCCATCAGCACTGGATACAAACTTGCCATTTTGACAGCTTAGAAAAACCCTAGCATATAATTTCATATCCATATAGTTGGGAAAGGGTTTTGTTTTTGTTTTTTGGAAGGGTAAGGGTTGTTATCAAATTATCTCTCTCTCGCTGAAGACACCGCATAAAATAAGGGTATGATTCAAATCACTTACACTTGTAGAGTAATTCAGCCCATTTTCAGTTCTAGTTTTCAATTACTTTGCTCCTCCTCCAGTTATTGTTTTAGGGCTATTGAATTGATATAAATGTCTTTCCAGGCCTCTTCTTCATTGGGGAAGACTAACTGTTGGAATAGGCATTTGCACTGATTTGATTGTAAGTATAACTAGAGCTGCAAGATGCAGAAAGTTGTGTGCACGAACATTCATTCAGATATGAAGTGCCATTTGATTCCGTCGCTTCTGCATTCACTGGAGATCCTCTAGAGGAACACTTATGTGAGTACAATTTCCTTCACTGTAACATCTATAGGCACTTGTGAGCAAGCTCTTTCTGTATGCAGAAACTTCACTACATCTAGCACTTGATGTTTATTGTGGGACTAATGCTGCTAAAAGTTTTAATGATAGGATCATGGACCTGGTAACAACAACAGCAACAACCACACTGTTTTAGGAAGTCATTTAAAAACTTGGCTTTTCAAGAGGTTCGTCATGGATTGGGAATTCCCACTTTAATTTATGTTTGGCTATTTATCATTTCTCGGTGGCCATAGTTTTCTCTGTAATTTTACTTGTTATTCATTATTTTGTTAGTTTAATCTTCTTACTGAAAGAATGGAAGAGAAGCCATTCAGAATCCTTCTGGGTGGAAATGGCACTGAGCACCAATAGATAGATAAATAGACCAAATATAGACGTACCAATAGTGATCATCAGGGATGGAGACTCTGTACTCTTCCAGATAGTGCTAAACTACAACTCCCAGCACTTGTACACATGAGTTCCTCTTAGTGAGGCTGATGGGAACTGCCACTCAATAACATCTGCAGGGATACATGTCTCACATCTGCCCTAAATTCTTTATCCCATAACTAATATCTATGATGCAAATAGAAACAAAAAGGCATTAATAATTCTTTGTTTTATTTATCTATCAAATTTGTATCTCATTGCAATCACAGGACTGTCAGCTAGATATATAGATAGATGTTATATATTCTGAAGATAGAACCTTAGAAGTAAAAGATAGATGGAACCTGAGAACCTTCCAGGACCTTAGAACTATATTATTTCTATGTAATATACTAAATGCAATAAATATATTATTACAGGAATGCAACCTCACAGGGTAGGGATGCCTGTGTGTGGAATTAAGGGCCAAATGGATATTTTTATGTACTGTTTTTCTTAGTGACTTGGAGAGTAGTTAAAGGCACCAAGCTAGAAACCAGGGGATGGTGAGTTCTAGTCCTACCTTAGGCATGAAAGCCGGCTGGGTGACTTTGGGCCAGTTACTCTCTCTCAGTCCAACTCACCTCACAGGGTTGTTGTTGTAGGGAAAATAGGAAGAGGAAGGAGTATGAGGTATGTTCACCACCTTGAGTTATTTATAAAAAACCTAAAAAATCTAAAAAAAAAAAAAAAAGGATGGTGATGACCAGTTAGAAGCCACTGGAAATAATTCCATTACTGGCAGTTACTTCCCACTCTGGAGCTCTCCATTCCCAATGCCTCCGAAATGCGAATTCACTTTCTCAATCCAAAAATGGATGTACAGCATCAGGAATCATTGGGCCCCATAAAGCATGCCACGTTAGGCTCCTTCAACCAGGACTTGGGGTAAATCACAGACCTCCAGACTTTGCACAGCTCATTTAGACTCTTAGGCTAGGGATGTACTGAAATCAGGGACATTGTTTGTTTAGATAAAAAGCTTTATTGCAGACAAGCATAAAGCTGAATGAAACAGTTGATTTGCTGAACAGTGTGAAAGCAGAACTGCTTTTCTACTCATGATGGTTGAAACTTGTGGCTTTTTCTTCTCACCATTCCCATGAATTAGGGGTGGTGGAGGTAGTGGCCTTAGAACCGCATGGTTGTTACATATTCATATACATGCCAATTCTGCCTTGGGAACTTGGCTTACTTTTCCTATGTGGCAAGAAATCAGTTCAGCTATAAAAGATCTCGAATCCCTTACTGAGAAGTTGACTTGCTGCATTTCTGCATGATTTACTGCTGTAGTTTTGCCTCTTTTAAATAAACTTCTGGTAGGGACCAGGAATTTTTCTGGGCGTCCAGTGTGATTTTATCAGTCTGCTGATTCCACATGGAGACATATGGCCAAATTATCTGTGCTCATGGGAAGGTGGGTGGAAGAGGTGGACAGTACAGATCAACAACTTCTCCAGAAAACAAATGGATCAATTCCTTTGCAGTTAAGCAATAAACACATATTTCAGTAAAAGTAACATATTTATGGACAGGAATATTACAAGCTCCCTGTTTTAACAATGCTTAGAAATTCACCAACTACAATTTTTACCCTAAATTCATTTTGAGCCTCTGCATGTGGTCAATCATACCACAGGATATAGAGCCAGTGAAAAAAGATTTAATCAGATGAAATGTACTGTACATTTTCTTAAGGGTGCTGTTCTCTGATTCCTTAAGAGAGGTTTGATTGTTTCAGGATGTTTTCACTCCTCTAGATCTCTTCCTGCCAATTCCACAGCTATCTCTTTGGATGGACTGTAACCCTCCCTTGATCTGAATGGGACTCCCTCTCATCAAACTCTAAAGAACTGCAGCCTAAAGAAATATTCACCCTTGATTATGAGCCAATACATTGATAAACTAGTTTTCAAATGTTAGACATTTTTCAATTGTGGTGACATCCAGGAAATCAACATATACTTATTGGTGCTCTTGGAAGTATTCACCTTTGACATTTTTTTATTTCTTTCTTTCTCAATCACCACTCAGAATGTATACTTTCTTCAATTTTTTTTTTTTTTTAAAGGATTGGAGTTTGAAACAACAGTACTCAAAGAGATGAGAATGTGGTCCTATCAAAATGCAATACAACTTTGATTTTATGGACCATGTAGTGGGAAAGGGTTGTCCATTAAAGCTAAAGACCATTATACCTGAATGTACATAATTAACATAATTTACATTATTTCTGTCAAGGTATATATTTAGGCAAATGATGTAAGCTGACTTCAATTACATGAATAACTCAGACTGCTTCAGAACAAAGGACATTGTCCATTATTTGTGTATATAATCCAAACTAACATGTTCTTTGTAGGATCCACAAAATGGAAATTCATAAAGTCAAATTGATTTGCCTTCAACATTCCCCTTAAAAGAATAATGCAAGTCTGTTTCTCAATTTCCTTTGCATGAAGTATGATAATGACCTAGAGATATATAATATCACCTCAAAATATATTAGCATTGAATCAGCTTTTCCCAAAATTCCTCAAAGGATGCCCAAATGATTCTAAGACAGCAACTATATGATTTTCTGTTACAAAAGGTGAGTAAATCATCTTCATAATACCCTACATTGGATGAGATAAGATGGAATAACCATGTCAGATTTGATGAGCATGGATTGATAAGTAACTTTTCCTTTCTATTAGCTAACACTGGAAAATGCAACAGAAAAACTAACAGCTAGTAACTTAAAAAAAAAAAAAAATCATTGTAGAATATGACCTGATTATCATTCTTACTAATAAGGAGTCTTCAATATAGATGCAATCAGACATTGTATAGACTGGTTAATTTTCATTCTGCCACTTAATATCTCCTTTTGATATTCCAATTTGGTACCATCTCCCTATGTGCTATGAGAGAAAGAGAGAGATCTGTGTGTATATCAGAGATGGCAGAACACCCAGAGTTTGCCATTAGAAAGATAATTAGAAAAAGTTATTCTATATATTCCCCAGGAAAGAAAGAAAAATATTTCTCAACCGTAGGAGCAAATTGCAAAGGGTGGGTTAATATGGGTTATTATGGGCATTTAGCAGTTGTCATACGAAGCCTACAAAATCTTCTTGGCAAACAAATGCATCACAAATTTTCATCCATCTGACTGGTATTTGGGACGATAATGTCCTCTTATTGTACTTACAGCAGAGTTTGGATTCTTAGCTGAAGAATCAGTAGCAACCTTCTATAAGAAGAACATTCATGCATCAACATATGTAACTGCAACAATATACAGAGCAGATTGTAAAAATGAAACATCTGAACAGATTAAGTTCTTTAATGAAAAAAGGTAAACCAGAAGTGAGATTAAGGGTGACTGCAACTGAATAGTGATTGTTTCAATATATTAAATATTGAATACATTAACTCTTAAGTCTAGAAGAGCATCCAAAACAAATAATGATAACTCCTGGGAAAATTCATTTTTCTTAGGAAGGTAGAAACCCGAAGGAATTGTCAAGCATTGAGAAGAATGTATTGGCTATGTACACATGGAACACTTAACTAAACTGGGTCAAAATATAACCACTGTGTTTACTTAATAGAAAGGACTCATTTAATGTTGAACTTGTTTTTTATTTATTTAGGTTTTGCATGTGGTGTGAACCGGACCGGTTTGGTGTAAACCCAAGATTAGGAACAAAGTGAAGTATGTTCTGTGAATGCAGACATTCTGTGACTAATGGACAGATTTAGCTTGTAGGTTTATCGTTTATGCTTAAAAGGGGTAACCCATAGGCAGCAGTAAAAAAAAACTGTCTAAAATCATACTTGACTAATTAATTCATATAATTTTTTTTAAAAAGCAGGTTTAGACAGAATGTCACAATCACTAGTTTGCCAACTTGTTTGGAATTTAGCAGTAAATACAAGTGGACTGCAGAGTTTGCAAAAATGAGACAGAAATCTGACCCATTTCAACTCAGAGGTCAAGACATCCAAGATGCTCTAGCAGAAACACAGAAAGGAAATGTTAATATCACTGAGAATTCCAAGTTTAAATAGTTTCGTTCTCCCTTCATATTATAAAATGCTTCTTTTTTATTGTGATTTTTGTACTGTTTTCAGACAAACTAAGTGTAAAAGAAGACAAAAATGAAGAGTCACATGTTCAGGGGAAAAATACTCCAGTCTGCATTTGTTGAGCATATACCATTTTGTTCATGGTACTGAACAAAACCATTTTGTTCATTTGTTGAGTTATCTAACATGAATGCTTTCTCTGAGATGTTTTCCTTCCATCTGCATAAAAGTGAAGGGCCAAGGAATAGTTCGTTAAATGAGATTAGGGAGTTGATCGCCTTATTACATGCAAAGACCCCACCCCAAAAAAATGCCTGGGTGGGGATTGCCCCTTTATTTACGTTGGGAAGAAAGCTTGATCCCAGCTGGAAATGAGCTGTCCCTCTTAAAAGTGGATCAAGTTTCCAAGGAAACAAAATCTTTGTGTCAGTGTAGTCACCAACAGTTAAGCTTCACTCTGTGGTTTTAATATTGATCTGCTGAATATAGTTTCAAGGGTTTGTTCCTCGTCCTGTATTTTGCATGTTAATGTGTAATAAAGTACACTATAAATAAATAAAAGGAACTTAAAGAAAGCTTGGCTCGCTGTGATTCATCTCACTGCCAGCATCTGTTTTTGCTAAAATGGTACAGTTTCTGATCACACCCCAAACTTTCTTTAGAAACCAAGGAGTGGCATTTCAGCTGCAAAGAAATCCAGGCAGCCACTTAATTGGCTGAATTTGCAATGCATGTATACATGGAATAGAGAATATACTGTATACAATATATTGGCTAATTATTTATCCTGGCTTTAGAGTTCCTTTCTGCATTTAATTTGCCATACTTCACTGATGTTTTATCAATTGGCTCCTATGCCTATTATTGAATATAAGATAAACTGGGAAGGTAGTCTCTTGCCTTCATGGCCTTCTTCTTAATTTTATGCTTTGCACCAGAAATGCTTATGATCATTCATCACTGCTAGAGCACTAAAGACAATTGCTAGATTCCCATGCAATATTAAATAAGTTGCACTTTAAAAGTGCACAACCAAGCCTGGATTTCTATGTTACAGAGGCATTAAGAATTCATGAATACAAAAATTCCAGAGTGTGTGTCTGTTTGTTCCTAGCTAACTGCTTAAAGGTAACACAGGAACTAATTTGTTGATGGGAGGAAAATCATCGTATACTTTAGAAAATAAGGGGAATGTTTGCTGTCTTAGCAGGTAATTGGAAGGAAGGAAGGAAGGAAGGAAGGAAGGAAGGAAGGAAGGAAGGAAGGAAGGAAGGAAGGAAGGAAGGAAGGAAGTAATTTTGCTGATATGCTGCAAATAGGAGAAGTACTAGGCTTCTGTGTGGTAACTATACTCCTGTGATTAATAATAATCTTTATGACAATGGTTTACACCTATAGGTAACAATAGAACCCTTTTCCAGAGCTTTAACTTTGACTTTTTTTTTGCATTTGTCTAAGTCTCTAGGGAAAGAACTAAATCAAGCCCACTTTCCAAATGTTCATTTATTAAAGAATTAAAAACAGAGAGGTCAGGAAATTAAAAATAAGTTTACCGGTCTTGAATTTCAACTTGATCTCCTTAACCCATGATTGGGTGAATACAGTTTTGCAACCAATATGCTGCGGTAGGTGCCAGAAGCATTTGACAAAATGCCTTGCCACACTGCTTTGTCTGTTGTTGTGATTTTATCTTGATTCAAACCCAGCCTATAACGGGCAAGATCAATTTCAATTTGACTTGTTTCATTTTTCCACTTTCAGAAGGTTAAGGTGAGCAAGCCCAACAAAGGAAGTTAGCTGCTCCTGCAGAAGCTACAAGAATGAGAAATGTAAAATATACTGTATATACTTAACATTTCTCATTCCTTAACAGCTTCTGTGGGCATAGCACAAGATATTCAGAATACTTGATCACAGAAAAGAGGAATTATTTCTGTGGCTAATTTCCTTTGTTTGTCTTGCTCACCTTAACCTTCTGAAAGTGGAAGATGAAAGGAGTCCATGGCCTTTTCTAGAAGAAGGCTTTCTTTTTACCCATGTGAATGGAAATTTAGTAGAATCTGGTTCAGCTTAACGTCAAAAATGCATTGCCAGAAGAATGTTCGAAAAACAAAGGTTCCTTTGTCTTGTCTAGGCTGCTGTGGTGGGAAGGTCCCACATACGTTTAACATATCCTTATACTTTAAAATTCATGGGGCTATAATTAATTGTCCTGCTCTACACTAAACATAATTTATAAACAAAAGTCTGGAAAAAAGTAATCATCGTTGTTATTGCTACAAGATCTCTGAGAACAGAATTGGGTCATTTCTATATTTATATAATAATCCTATATAAGGTAGCATGAGTGCCACAGTAACAAAGGCAGTGATTTATCTGGGACCCACTGAATTCTCTTCCCTGTGGGTGTCCATCCATGAGATTGTACTGTAATATCACTGATCATTACTGATTTAGATAAGAAGAGGGGAAGTAGTCATTCCAAAGTTATGCCACCAAACTTGGCACCACCTATGCTGCCCAAAGCCCAAATTATCCTCAAGAAAGCTGCACACCCTGTCTTTTCATAAACTATTCCACACGCTTTATCTGCTTCCAGTTAGCCTCCTGTGATAGTCAAGATGAACTTTCACGTGTTTCTGCAGTAGATGATTCAGTTACTCCCAGTACTAAGCAAATTACTGGCTTACAAATGTTTGCATGTCCAGCTCTGGGCTTCTTTCTTCCACTCATGAATTTGTGTCACTGGTTCATTAATTCCATCCAAAATCTAATTGTGGACCAGCATAAGCCTAATCAGCCATGCGGACTTCCCCATCTAGCTCAAAAGCTGTTTAGGTAGACCTTTCCCTACTTTTGAAGACCTACCTGCTTCCAAAGACACCACACCGTGTCTCCGAGCTCCATCCTTGTGATTCTACTTCAGAAAGGTCATGAGCCTCAGAAGAAGTTTATTTGTCCTCCATTAAGTTCAGAATTAATTCAGTTTGCCTGCAGATTTAGTCTTAGCCCGTAATCCAGCTAGAATCAAACAACAATATTGATTAAGTTCATTGACTAAGTTCCAATGATTTCAGGGTTAACTAAGAAGGCATTGGGAATGTTAGGATTTAAATGTTCCTTTGGAATGTTATTATTTGAAAATCTCTGTTATATTAAAGAGCAACCCCTATTATGTACCCTGGAAATGTCTTCAGTATAGAGAAATGTTAGCCTATCTCTACTCCTAGGCACCGACAAAACATGAAAATGTAAAGCAGAGAGGAGAAAAAAGAAGAGAAAACAAAGTAGTTTTGGAATAAATATTTCATAATTCATATAAGCAATTATTAGAACAACATATTTTCTTTCTCATTACTGTTAGGACAGTGACAAGCAGAAATATATTTAAATGAAAATGAAATCAGCAGGGTTGCCATTATTACTGGGTTATGAAAACAAAAATCCTCATCTTTGCCTAAAGCGTAACCAATTTGGCAAGATAATTGTTTTCAGTTCAGAATAACACTTGTTTCCTTCTTTATTTGTTTATTCGCTAATGGTTTGTTAGCATGTGTGTGCACGCATGCACACACACACACACAGTAATATAAGGTTTTTTTAAAAAAAGGAGTAAATTCAGCTGTGCATCAGAAAGTGTTTAATGGAAAGCTAGCTGTCTTCCTTTAATGTTAGGACTTAATTAATTGCATTCCTTACCACCTATAGAGGCAAAACGAAGTTTATGGAGAATCTTTCAGCTGATAAATGAATACACAACTCTAATTTTGTCTTCAGGGAAAGATTCCCAAATCTAATCCTTTTAGCCAGGGTCATCTATCTAAGAACAACACTGAAATTATTTCCCCTCTAGTTCATGGCTCTCGTATGTCCTTCATGGTACAAAGACTGCAAAGTTACAAGCATTACAGAAGCTAATAAGAAGCCATCCTAGCAGCTGCCGATGAATACAGACCCAATTATTGTTTATAACCAAAGGAAAATGTTACTGTGATGTTACAAGGCTGTAATGATGTGGGCAGTTCAGTTTTTTTTTAGGGGAAAGAGATTACATGTGGCACAGCAGATATTGCAAAGGACTGGTCTGAAATGACTTGGGTTTCAGCGTATGCTAGTCACTCTAAACCCCCGATTAGCTCAAGGCAGTCACATTTAGTCTTGGTTATCTCACAGGTTGTTGGAAAGATTAAAAGGTGATATTCCCCATGAATGTAACCCTGAGCTGCTAGAGGGCGAAGGTGAAAGATAAGCATGGAATGAAATACTAGCAGTTGCTGTAATTATCCCTAATGTGTCGTTATGATGCCTAATGTGCTCTAAAGCAAGGGGCCTTACATTTCACTCACAGACTGATTGAAACCCTGGGAAACTGACTACATAGCTACTTTCATAGGTAAGGTGATAAAACCATGTAAAAATCATGTCTGAAAAGAATAATCATTACTGCTAGAATTCTGGCTTTATTACTTCATGGTGGACCAAACTGGGGAACCAAAACCAAAAAAAAAAGCCAAACTGTCACTTCTTCTTTTATAGAGATAAAAATAATCGTGACATCTCTGAACTATATATAGAATTTTACTTTCTGTACTAACTTCCTGGAAGAAAAGCATATCATTGCATATAATCCATATGCAAACCTACTTGCGATAGGACCTTAGATGAACTGCCACTGCAAAGGAGAAAACAAACGCGCTAGTAGAGCTCCTGCTTTTTACAAGGATAATTCCAACCTACCGCATATGGACTGCAGGAGGTCCATTGGACCACTAGATGGCAGCAAAGAGATATATCAAGTAACTCTCTGCCCTCTAGTGGTTGTCCAGATGATGTTCTATTTAGCTATTGCACCTGTGATAGCCTTGAAAATATTGGAATAGATGGCTGGTGGACTCACTCAGGGTGGGTGTCAGAACCTGCATCACCCAACTGTTGTTGTTTTCCATTGTATTGCATTCGTTGGGAGTTGGATTGATTTGTTTCTGCCACTTGTAACTAAGGAGGGGGGGGTGGCTGTTAATGGTTGTAAGGGGAGTTGGGAAGCAGCTTAACCATATATGGGCAATTTAGACTGGCTTGATTGCCGGCCAGGCAGCTGGGGCCCAAAGAACCAGGAAGAAGCTCCGGGAGGGAGGAGAGAGGTCAACAACAGGTGAAGAGGAGTCACGACGCCAGGCAATAAGGGGAGGGGGGATAAATAGAGGGAGGTTTACCCAAGGCGTTAGTTTTAGCAATGTTCTGTTTACAAGCTACATGTACCTCTCAATAAAGAAGTATTTATCTGACCCAAGCCTGGTTGCGTGAGAGTGCTTCAGAACTGAGAGTTGGACGTCGTGGACTTGACAGTGGGCAAGTTCTTGGCAGTTGGGACTGTTCCTTAAAGTTCTTGAGATAGCTAAAACCTGCAATGATGCAGATTGGACTGGGACACACACAGAGACAAATTGGTCTGGGAGTTCAAGGAGGATGGCTGGTTTGCTTACTTTTTCATTCTTCTAAGCCTACTTTAGGTGTTACGGCAGACCTTCCATGGCTTTCCTACTACAACTGGCAGGAAATTGGACTGCCAACATTTGGCAACCGTGCTGCAAAAATTCAACACGTACAGAATGCTCTGTGGGCCGCAAGAAAGGAGACTTAGGTTTAATACCTGTGAGGGACTCTCTTAGTTCCTCCTGATCATTCTAAAAAGTGGCACTTGGTAAGGCAAAGCGGGCCTGAAGCTCAAGCAATATTTGGCAGCATTTCCTGAGCAAATCTTCAGAGTGCACTGAAGGAAATCTGAGGAATTACTAAAGGATTATGGCTTAGTGGATAGCTGGGGAAGAGAACAAGTTTTAGAGGTGGCCAGATCCTTCGTTTGCTATGCATTTGGGGATATGCACATGAATAGGTCTCATTCATCCCATTTTTCTGCTTATGCAAGGATGTATGCAACTACATCCTGTCGGTAGGAAGGACAACTAAGCAAGTGATCCAAGTCCTATAAGGTTCGGAGGGTTTGGAGAAGAGGCTATCACACAAGATGTATTC
This sequence comes from Python bivittatus, assembly GCF_059951505.1. Lineage (NCBI taxonomy): Eukaryota > Metazoa > Chordata > Lepidosauria > Squamata > Pythonidae > Python > Python bivittatus. The sequence continues at coordinate 15,703,825 of NW_028277053.1, forward strand.
TTAATGTTCACACATTCCAGGATGTCTCTGAAGTTTTTTACACATTTTGTGCAAAGATCTACAGTTCATGATAACTGATCATAAATCTTCAGTAAAAGAGAATGAATAAATCACTGTCCTAACTATGATTAGAAAGGTGGCTATGGGTTTTTCCATCCAAGCAGACCAACAGTCCCCTTTCAGATCTTCCTACTAAGCCCTTGAAGGTGTTTGACAGCGCTCCATGTGCTTTCATAGCTCTTTAAAGACATTCTGCTTTTCCAAACAGAGACCTGAAAGGGTTCAAAAGGGTTCCGGGTGGCATCCAGACTTACATTCAGAGCAAATCCAGAAAGGACAAAAGGAATTATGTTTGTGTGATTAAGCCTAGATTTGGCTCTGTCCCTGAGTACTTTTTTTGCTTTTCCTGGGAGAACATCCATTTCACAGGGTATGATGGACGTCAAAGCCAATGCCACCATATTAGGGTTGGCTGGCTCACACCACAGTTGAACATCCAGAAGATGGCAGTGTATGCCTGAAGAAAAGGCTCCTGTGCCTTTTCAGAGCCAGAATTTTATTTTTGCTGAGTAACTGCAGAATTTTCTGCCCTTTTTAAGATTTTAATATCATTTTATTGCAAAAGTCTGAGTGTCAAAAAATGTCCTTTAAGGAGTCATTAACGTGAAAACTGCTTTGCAGCCAACAATAGAAAGTTCAGTTTTACTGCCTCAACTTTTTTTTCTTCTGTTTCTTTCTTCATCACTACATTTGTTTTGAAAGTTACGTTCCCTTTTTGCTTCTTCAAGACGGATCTCTGCTTATTATTGGAGTTTGCTTCTTTCATTTCGAAGAGAAGAAGACCTATTCCTGAGAAAATCTAGAATTCTGGGCTTCAGATTTCAGGAAGCACAGAACTATGTTAACTGTCCTTTTTCAATTCAGTGTTAAGTAAACCTAAGACAGTTTTTCTCTTATTTAAGCCCAACTGAAATAAACTTTTTTTTTCCAGTGACATTGCAGTCTGACTTCTGTCTCCATTCCTTCTGTTTCAAGACTTCTATATTAACTCTTCAATACTTTCATTTAGGATCAACAACAGACTGAAAAGAATGCTGAATAAAATTGGGACAATCTGATCAAACAGTGTGAAGTTATATGATTGTCATCTGTTCTTCCTATTGCATGGTTAACTCACTATTGTCATCTGGATTTTCATTTGATATAAAACCATTTTCTTTTGTCTCACAGATTTTCCCATGCTTGGAAACTGACAACTTATCCTTTTGTCAGTTCTTCATTTTTTCAATCAGTTTGTTCAATCAACTTTCCACACTGATGGTGATTAAAAGAAAAATACACAAATATCTCTGGGGTGCTCTTTGTTCTTAAAAGGCATATTTTGGGTACCAACTTTGATCAGATTTACATCTGTGGGGGTGGGAATATGTAGTTTTCTATTATCCAATTTTTTGCATGCTTTCTCTCTGAAAAAAATTAAGGAGTGGAAATGCCAATATTGAATAATAGAATTGTAAAGTAGGAAGAGTCAAGAAGGTCATCAAATCCAATCCCCTATTCAACGCAGATATCCCAATTAAGGGATAATGCCCTAATTTTGAGTGATCTAAACCAATCCTTTGACCCTACAGTAAATTAGATAACTTCTTATGACTAGGAATGAAAGAATTTGTTCTGGCAGGCAAACTGATGTTTCCCCTTGAGCTTACAGTATAATGCATTGAAAGACAAAGATACATGAAAGGCAGTAATAACCCATGTATGAATGGCTTCTCTGAATAATATTACAGCCTCTTCTGAATATATGTCTCCCTAACTGTGGTGCTCATATTCATCAGTTGTGCTAATTGCATTGCACTCCATTTATTACATTTGTATGCCACCTGACTCCCAATGATTCTGGGTGACTCACAAGTAAAAATATTTAAAGGGGGGGGATGAGGAGGAGGACATAGATAAGAATAAACCACTCAGATCTCATTTTTTTTATTGAAATGGGCAGTGACAAATTTTATATATAAATGAAATGGAGGATAAAGGAGATAGATAAGAATAAAAAAGAAGCTGAAATGAAAGAACTTGTAATAACAGCAGAAATGGTGGAGAAAGAGGCAAGGAAGATCAAGAATTGGTCAGCATCAGGTGAAGATGAACTGCATGGTTTTTGGTTGAAACATCTGGCTGCTCTGTGCCCACTCATTGCTAAGCAGTTTAACAACATACTGCAAGGAGGTGAAATTGAAGATTGGTTCACATCTGGCAAAACCTACTTGATAATGAAAGATCTAGCAAAAGGGGCAGTACCAGGCAACTACAGGCCAATTACTTGCTTGCCAACAACTTTCAAATTGCTAACTGGTGTGGTAGCTGATGCAGCCCAACAACACTTAGCTGAAAACAAGCTTTTTCCATCTGAGCAGAAAGGAAACTGCTCAAACAGCAGAGGGACAAAAGATCAGCTCCTAATTGACAAGATGATTTTGGAAAAATGCAAGAGAAGGGAGACCAACTTGAATGAAGCTTGGATTGATTACAAGAAGGGATTCGACTCCCTGCCATATTACTGGTTAATCAAGTGCCTAGAAACAACATAAGTCAGTAGAAACATTAGAAGCTTTGTCCAAAAATCAGTGGCACAATGGAAGACACAGTTGCTGGTCAATGGTGGTAGACAGGGAGAGGTTAACATCAAGAGAGGAGCCTTTCAAGGAGACTCACTATCACCACTACTGTTTGCCATTGCATTGATTCCTCTGTCAACAATGCTGAACAAGTCAGGCCATGGCTATCAAACATCAAAAACATCTGGCAGGTTATCCCACCTCCTTTACATGGACAATCTGAAGCTGTATGGAAAAAGACCATCTGAAATGGAATCACTGCTCAACACTGTCCAAATATACAGCCAAAATATTGCAATGGACTTTGGACTGGAAAAATGTGCCACGCTGATCATCAACAGGGGAAAAATAGTGAAAACTGAAGGAATCAAGATGCCCAATGGCAATAACATCAAGAGTCTGGATGAAGAAGATCACTACAAATACCTGGGCATCCTTCAGGCTGACAGCATCAAGAACACTGAACTCAAGAAGAAGGTTAGTAGTGAATACATCAGAACACTGAAGAAGATCTTAAAGTCCAAACTCGGTGGCGGAAATACCTTCAAGGCAATTAACACCTGGGCAATTCCAGTCATTAGATATACAGCTGGAATAGTGAGCTGGACTGGAGCAGAACTAGAAGCCCTGGATAGGAAGACCAGAAAAATAATGACAGTGAATCATGCCCTTCATCCACGCAGCAACATTGACAGACTCCACTTACCAAGGAGCATAGATGGGCATGGAATGTTGCAAGTACACCAGACAGTTGAAGAAGAAAAAAGGGCAGTGGAAGAATATCTGAAGGACAGTGAAGAAGATGCACTGAAGCTAGTACACCATGAAGGCTTACTGAACACCAAAGAGACCAAACTGGCCTGTAAGAAAGACCAAATGAAGAACAGAAAAGAGACATGGCAAGGCAAAGTATTAGATGGTCAGTACACAAAAAACTACCAGGCAAAGCAGATAAGCAATGGTTAAGAGCAGGAAAGTTAAAGAAAGAGACAGAAGGGCTGATTCTGGCTGCACAAGACAAATTAAGAATTAATTAAATTAATTAAATTAAGAACAAATGCATACAAAGCCAGAACTGAGATGATAGCAACAGACAGAAAATGCCGCCTCTGCAAAGAAGCTGAAGAAACAGCGGACCACCTAGTCACCCAGAGTGACTACAGACAATGGTATGACAAAGTAGCAACAATGGTGCATTGGAATATCTGCAAGAAATACCATCTGCCTGCAAGCAAGAACTGATGGGACCACAAAACAGACAAAGTCATAGAAAATGAAGAAGCTAAAGTGCTCTGGGACTTTAGAATTCAAACAGACAAGCACCTGCCACACAACAGCCCAATCTTAACCATTGTTGATAAGAAAAACAAAACAGTCTGGATAGTGGACATGGCAATACCTGGAGACAGCAGAAGAGAAGAGAAAAACATCTGGAGCACCATTTGAACACCATTGGGACTGACAAAATCACCATCAGTCAATCACAAAAGGCAGCTTTACTTGGAACAGCTGACATCCTGTGACAATACCTTTAACACCATCAAACAACAACATCTACCTATCCCAGGTCCTTGGGAAGGACTCGATAGCTGGATAACAATGCCAAATCCAGTCTAAACATCTGGCTGACTGTGCAGCCAACCATAATAATAATAAAAGATAGTGAAGATGACAAGAGCTGGACAGGAACAAAAAGGAAACAAACCTACACAACCCAAGGAGGCTTCACTTGCCCTCACCAAAGGTCTGGGATGAGAGCCAGGTCTGCCAGGCTCTTTGAAACACCATCAGGATGGGGGTCATCCAGATCTCAGGGGGGACTTCATTCCATAGGGCAGACGCTGCTACTATAACCCTCTAGATGGCACAGTTTAATCAAAGGAAGCGGGAACATGCCAACCCTGCCAGATCAAATTGGCCAGGCAGATACTCTGGGAGATAGCTGGTCTCTCAAGTAACTAGGCCCTATGCCATGACCAGTGTCACAGAAAAACGTTCATCCTTATTTACTTCAAAAGAAGTATCAAATAAGGAACTGTTCTTTGAAATACAAAACAGTTGCCTGGCCTACTCAGCTGGACTTCAATCAAAAGATTATGGACCAATGCAATATCATCATACCAGGTTACCTGGTATCACAGGTATTTGGCTTCCCTATCAGTGAATTTATTTACTGGTGGTATGATGCTATGACTTGTACTGAATGCTGTGATAGTATTGTGCCAGACTGGGAGAAACTGAAAGCAGAAGAAACATTGGTCTTCGCTACATTCAGCTAGATCCATTTTATCGCATTCCGATTTGCAATTATTTATTTATTGCTTGTTTGCTTGTTCATTCATGAATTCACATCCCGCCATTTCTCCAGGAGCTCAGGTATCTCCTTAGCACTCCTACCTCCATTGTTATCCCCACAACAATAACACTGTGGGAAGATTGGGCTGAGAGAGTGGCCCAAGGTCACGCATCAGAATTGAGAGAGGATGCAAACCTGGGCCTCCCTGGCTCTAACACAACATCTTCACCACCACAACACAATGGTTCTAGTGGGCATAATGTGTAACCCTGGGGGATGGGTTTGAGGGACTTTTTGATTTGATGCAAATTCACTCTGTGCCTGTCATCATCCCATTTTGAAAAATTATTTGGCAAGAAGAACTCCTAGTTTCTGCCAGCATATCTGAGAGCATGAGAGTTCACAAAATGTATTGCACTAGGCTATTGCATTTTCCTGGTCACAGCATATCTGAGATGGAGAGAGCTTCTACAATGTCTTAAAGCTTCCTAGCTGGAATAGCTGGAATATAGGATTGTCTCCTTCATCTTCATGTGTAATTAAGTCACTATGAAGCTTTGCATTATCAGGTAACCACTTTGGTGGTGGCAGGACAAGGATTTCTCATCATTGTAAACCATATATCTCTAAATTGGCCTCTTTTATTTAGCCATTGCTTGTGGATTTGGGTATTAATACTTAAACATTTACCTCTACTGCACCCTTCTATTCAGAGAACAACTCTATAATCACAGAATTATGTCTTTTTATTGCATTTGCACAAAAGTAAATGTAACGTTCAGCTCAGTAAACTTAATGATGGTAAACGGCAACCACTGGCCTCTGAGCTCAGCTTGTTGTGGTTCGTTAAGTAGAAGAGAGAGAGTATTTTCTCAAATCTTCAGTGACAGTATTGTATTTGTAGGAACTGACCAAGCTTCCCAGTTCTGGCTGCATTTTGTGATAAATACATGAGTCAAACAATGGCATATTCCAGCTTGGAGAGTAGCACCAACATTTTCATAAAATGTTTTTCGTGATTCAGCTATTTTTGTTGACTGAGTAAACTAATCAAACAGCTAAGTCAGTTTTAAGTACATAATGGACATATAAGCATAAATTGATTAAAAAGATAGATTATTGGTGAAATATTTTAAACTCAGAATTCAGGAAATCAAAGGGATTTTAGTAAAATACAAGTTGCAAGTGTTAGACAAGGAAGGAAGGAAGGAAGGAAGGAAGGAAGGAAGGAAGGAAGGAAGGAAGGAAGGAAGGAAGGAAGGAAGGAAGGAAGGAAGGAAGGGCAGTATTAGCTGCTACAAGTTAACTCCCTTTTACCTCTGAGCTTTTTAAAAAAAATCAGAGTAATTTTTTTAAGGTTTTTAATGTAAGTGTGTAATTTATCTTGTAGAAATGTGCAAAATGTTTTGAAGATGAAATGTTTCAACCCTGGAACTTCCAGTTCCAACCTTCATATGGATCTTTTGACTTCACTGAAAGAGTTCCAACATCAACACTGATGGGTTTGATTTTACCAGAAGTAGCTCAATTTTGATGTCCATTTTGTAGTCAGAATAATCTGATTTGAGATGGGGCTGTTTCTATTAATATTTGAATAGAGCATTCTGGCTCACTTCTGGTGACATCACAGCAGCCATACCAAGGTCAGGAGAAACATATTGGGCTTGGACCATGTTGACTTTGAAACATTTTACTCAATTCTATTGCCCCGCTTGTTTCAAGTTCAAACACCTTATCTGCATTGCAACTATACTTAATGTAACCTTTATTATTTCATTCTCCCACTTTACCCCCCCCCAACCCCCAAGAGATCTGCAACCATCTCTAATAAATGTTATACAGTACATCTTATTTCTCTGTTTAGGCTTGTCTCAGCATTCCTTCATGATTACATCTCAGGTGGGACCATCACATCTGTTTCTAATTACAACTTGTACAGACATTTCCTTCAGAAGTAAATCCACAGGCACATTCCAGATGTGGATCAGAATATCGATCAGGTACTGCTGTTTTCTATCAAAGCATTTTCACCAACTGTCCTTAATCTACATCCTTATTTATAAACAGCCTTATCTATAAGGTTTACCTATAGTCTTATCTATAAGTAACCTGATTTCATTCAAGACCATTCAGTGTGAAGGAGGATATTCTTCTTTCAATGGATTTATGGAAACTTCATCATATCCTGAACTGTATTCCTCTAATTGCAATGACTTCTACATTTACAGGATTGTTACCTTCTGAAAAGGAAACCAGACCGTGCCTGTTAAACTGGTTATCCTACAATGTCACAGCTTCAATCGGTATCACTTTTTTATATAAAAATTGAATTTCCTTTCTCAGCAAATTAGACAGATCAAATACATATTTTCTTTTAACAGATGAGCAAAAAGGGCAGAGAAACCTTTCTCTCTTTCTTTAGTGTAAAAGGAGAGACAAAGGGAGAGTTAAATTGGGTTAAGCCTGATTAAATATGCCAAAGACAAGCATTTCTAAGGAATAAAATCCTGTTTGGGCCAAACAACGATGTTGATGCTTCAGATCCTCAAAGTAGGGATACAACTGAACTTGGCAATGAAGACAGAGAGACAAATGCCAAGCTTTGAAACCAACCAACCAACCAAAAACATGAAAATGTTTTATGTGTGTACAAACACAAAAGGACATTTGGAAAGTGGTGCTCTATCTTATATGTTAATTCCAGAGGCCTCAAAGTCATGAACCTGGGATTTGAAGCATTTGGTGTTAAAAGAGAGGATTGATATAATGGGCATATTAGAAAGATAGTGGAAAAACAGAATCAGTGTAATGTACTTGTCCTTTGATGTACAATCTACGGAAAGAACAGAAAAGAACATCTGAGGGTAGAATGCTCTGTATTGTGAAGAGGACATGGAGACTAATAAGGTAGAAAAGTTAGGAGGAACAAACTCTTGCACAGCATAATCTGGGTGAAAACACCATTTCAAATCATAATACATATTCAGAAATCTGAGAGTGAATTTGAGGCAGAAAAATCAGTGGAGGCCATTTAATACCAAGTTATCTCAGCTTCCCCTGTATCATTGCATGTATAATCAGATGATAACAAGGACAACGACCTCCTTACATGACTAAACCTTAAAGAGTTTGCTTGCAATCTTATGCCCCACTTTCTGTGAACCAACTGATAATCAGTATAGTGGAATATAAACACTATCCCCTTATATATTTGGCTGAGGATGGTGGGACCTATTTTCCAACACATCTAGAGTGTGCCAGTAACATGAGAGCTATGTTCCAGTCCATACAGAGGGTGACAAGATGCCATATGGGAGTATATCTGGCAATACATCTTGTTGGATTCAATGTTTTCTTCTAAATTTTATCAAAGGGAAGGAAGGAAGGAAGGAAGGAAGGAAGGAAGGAAGGAAGGAAGGAAGGAAGGAAGGAAGGAAGGAAGGAAGGAAGGAAGGAAGGAAGGAAGGAAGGAAGGAAGGGAGGGAGGGAGGGAGGGAGGGAGGGAGGGAGGGAGGGAGGGAGGGAGGAAATTCCATACTGTAATGCAGTGCAAAGAGACTCTGAGACTTCTTTCCACATCTCAGCCACCCAGCATCCTACCCCCAACTTTATCCTAAGATTATGTTGCATTTATGTTTGCAACAATTAAAGCAACAGCAACCACCAAGCAACCAGCCAACTTTTGGCTACTGTGAGGACCAAGCTGCCTCTGATGCCCTTTGAAATAATAAGGCAAAGGTGCCATGACACTACCTCATCTTAATTCAGTGGAAAGCCAATGATTCAGCAGGAATAGCAACTCTGCCAAGGAGAACTGTCTGCCTTCAAGCCCTGGTGCTTCGCTTGCAGCATTGCACTGACAGAGATTCCTCCTCTGCTGCTGAGCCAGAGCTTAATTGGCTGATCTTATCTAACTGCAGCAAAGCTGGGCCATGAGCACCAAGACGATCTGAGTGTAAGTGGGCTGTCTCACTGATGCGGAACGTTTACTCAGGCTGCACAGAATCGGTCTTCCATATTCCAGTGGCCAAGGAATGGCTGGGGGAAAAAAAATCCTTGGTCCCATGGAGGGTGCCTTCGAGTTAGCCTAAGGAATGAGTTAAGTAAGCCCATGGAGTGGTTTAGTACAAAGCATCTTCCTACAGAACACTGTTTTGTTCCTATGTTTTCCCCTGCAAAACAGGATTTTCTTATTCTGCCTCAGCCTTTGCATCTGTTTTTTGCAATAGCGGTGGGGAAATTGTACCAGTAGATGGCAATTTAAAGCATTGGGAGAAAGTCTTTGCCCCACTGGGGGATACCTGGCTTAGTAATAACCAAGTTGTGTTGTGGGGGGAATATCCTGACAGTAAAAGCAGTTCTGCAGTGGAACCAATTACTGAAAGAGCTGGTGGGCTCCCTTTCCTGGATGTGTTTGAGCAGAAGCTGGACAGCCATCTGTCAGGGACGCACTAATTTGGATTCCTGCCTAGACCAGGGAGCTGGGTTCCATGTCCTCAGTGGCTGCTTCCAACTCTGCAATATCACAGATCTATGTTTTGCTTTTCAGGGTAGAAAAATGTAGCAGGATGAGATAAAGGCATGGGGCAGCTTACAATCGATATTATTGTAATAATTGTCTTTCCAAGTCTTTCAAAAAGGATGTTAAATGCGGAAGTTAATGAGGGAACTGGAGTAGAGATCTTACACAAAATGTAATGGGTAGATATAAAAGGTTTGAACTGAATAAGATCTCTGTGCCTCCCTTTAAAGTATATTTTATACAAGGCCAGCAAATCCAGAGGAAAAGTGAGATGACTTTTTATGTTGTAAGCCAGAAAAGCCTCAAAGCATGGGCAGAATCAACTGCATTCTGGTGCATCTCTCCTAGTAGAGGTCATTCTGGTGGGCTTCTCTGGACCCAGCAATGTTCCAGCCAGGAACAGGATCTGTACATCTGCACTGGTGCCTCCAGAATCACAGGGGAGAATTAGTGCTAATTTTTTGATGAGTTCTTATCAAAAAGAAAAACAAGTAAGGTTAAAAAAAAAGTCAGGGGTGTCTTTCCAACAGGAATCAAAAATCAGTGCATGACATATTGAAACCTTTTGGCTTCTATTTCAGCTCCATTTCATATTTCAAAAGCTGTAATGTTTTTAGACTCTTTTGAGGTTGTAATTATTCCATCTATTAAATTGCCAAGTGTTTTCCATTCATCCTTTTAAAGTATGATGCACCTAAACAAAATTTAGAAAGCTCTTTTGTATGTATAAAGCACAAATGACCCTCATCTTTGCATTCCTAACAGGGTTAACAATGATTCCTGTGGAATCTTGCTACTGCTCAGTAGTCATATTCAATTTATTCTGTGTCCACAGGGGTAAGCTCTTCACCAAGACACTTTATTGTTCTCAATAGAATGAAATTACACTAGGGACTCTACTTCTGATTCCCACATTAAAGATATATTATATTATCAAATGCCACATGTATTCTAAAGAAGCAGACTTCTTTGCTTTCATTCTCTGCAGCACTATCAAGAGTTTTAGCACAAGCTTATTTAAAAGCCACATGATAAAAGACAGGTTTATGTCAAACTCTAGCATACACATCAGTGCTGTAAATTGGCTCAGTGGAAAAATAAGGCAAAGAATGCAGTAAGTGTATCATTGTTTTGCAGCTTTCTAGATTTTTTGAAAGTATATTTAGGAATAAATATTAATGATGTACAGCATTCATAATGTACAGTATGTACAACAGTCAGAAGTCTTTTGTGAGTTTGGATGAATGGATGGATGGATGGATGGATGGATGGACGGATAACTTGCAATGGGGCTACCCTGGAAATCAAGACATAAAGGTTATTCAGCTATTCTTATTGTCACTGCAATGCTGCTTGTTACCCTTTGCATCCCATTTCATTGACAGATTCATGAAGACAAAATCTATCTATAGAGGTTATTCAAATTCAAAATTTTTGGCTTAAAATGAAGTGTTTCAAAACATGTTGAGTTTGAAAGAAGAAGAAGAAGAAGAAGAAGAAGAAGAAGAAGAAGAAGAAGAAGAAGAAGAAGAAGAAGAAGAAGAAGGAGGAGGAGGAGGAGGAGGAGGAGGAGGAGGAGGAGGAGGAGGAGGAGTCGTCCATACCATTAGAAATTAGTAGCAGTGGAATGGAAGATCCTTTATTCTTTTTGTTTCTACTGCTTTAGCATCATTGTTGTAGCATAGCTCTTCCTTGTATTAGTAACTGGTGCAAGGAACACCAACCGCTCCCTAAGAATGACTCAGATTAAAGATGTTTTTGTTGTTGATGATGATGATGATGATGCAGCAGCAGCGGCATCTGGGCATTATAAGAAGGAGGAAAAGTCCTTCATATTAATCTTGTTAGCAACCTGTGAATAAGTCAGCAAACAATTCCCTTCAACTAGCTTGACTCTAAGTGTCTGCTCAGGTGCTTTGAAATAGTAAGGTGTTATCAATATAATCCCTCTGAAGTAGATTATATTTTGATGAAAGTTGGAACTTTTGAGACCTCAAATTGAGTTTAATTGTATTAGTAGGGCTGTGTGATGCTTAGATGCAACTCCGGAAAAGGTGAACACAGCCCCTCCCTGCAACTCTTTTAAGACCTCAGTGTCTTTTCTTGAGAGAAGGTTGCTGCATGATTCTGGGAAAAGATACAGATATTTTAAGAAGTTACAGACAGGTGTGGAATTCAGGCCCCTGAAATTGTCAAATCCATATTCCTAAGCATAAAAGTCCTATTCGTGGTTTTTAGATCATCATGTTTTTATAGTAGATAGCTTCATTGCCCCCCGACCTAATCAAAAAGGTCTTTTATGTCTTAGGAAGTTAGGCATTTTATTAATACCTATATGCAAACTATATTTCCCAATCCTGAATCACTGAAGAGGTTTGCAGGGACTTAAATCTTTCTTTAGCAAGAATGTTGCAGGCCAGAACATTTATCGTTTTAATTATTTAGGACCTCAGTAGCAGATGCAACTTCAATGAAAGCCATAGAAGGCCGTCATATACAGCAAGAAATGAATGCCCTACTCTTAACAAGATTATCCTAATAAAGAGTCATCAGAGAAATTAAAATTATCTACTTTAATTACAAAATTATAACCCCATTAACTCCTGTGTATGGAAAATGGGAATTAGGGAATAGGGAAGATGAACTTGTAGATGGCTATTAAAGAACTACAGCAGATTGAAGAGGTGAGCAGGGAATGTGATTCTCAAAAGGGATGTGGCTATTTTGTACCATATTTTATTCCAGGTTACAGTTCCCTCAAATAACTAGACGGGAATAATTCTTCTTGTTAAGGACATTCGTATTCTAAAGTAAGTAAGATGCAGCAGGAAACTGGCAACTTAAAAAAAAAAATCGGCAACAGAAATAACAACCTCAGGATATTCTATCAAGTTGTCTGAAGTTGAAAGTTAATAATGACCTAAGTAGCAGACCAATGTTGCAATATGTATACATAGTATAAAAAGCATGTTATATTAGAAGGACTGAGATATGTCTGTTGATACATTAACATGAAGAAGTAAGAACATACAGTAAAATATATGTATGTATGTATGTATGTATGTATGTATGTATGTGTATTCCTCTTAGTGTAATTCTTTAATAGGCTTTGAAGAATCAGAAGTTATCAGTCATTTGCTCAACCCAATATATATATATATTTTCTCAGATTTCAAAGCAAGCTCCTTTCCCTTCTTTCTACCATGGCCATCTTTGGAATTTTCTTTTATTCCACCACCAGATTGCATGCGTTTAACACAACAAGTTAATACATTTAACATTTCCAACAAGAAACATCCAGTCTATCTCTGTCATGAAAATCAGACAGAATGAAGTATGCAATCTTGGATTTTTTTAAAAAGACAAAATTAATAGCCTTCTACATTATCAGTTTTCCTAATTTTAAGCCTTTCAGCATAGCTATGCTAAACGTAAGGTGATTTGCACCTAGGAAGATTAAATAAAAGACAAAATGAGCAAGTGTATTATGGGCAGTGAAGCAAATGATTAAAATTTAATACAAATAGAAATGCAATTGCAGTTGTTTGTGTCATAAAGCAAAACAAAAGATATTGCTGTCCAGCAAAGAAATCATCTCTGAAATCTGTTGAAAGACACAATTGTGTAATATGACAAACTTACTTTTAAGTGTTTTCAGCATTGAGCATGTTGAACGAGCTACAAGTGAGGAAAATAAATTAAGCCTGCAAAGTATATCTTGGTTTTCAAGATTACTTTGGGACTATACTCTGACTGACAGATAGGATTAATGGAAGAAGGCAATTTTTTTAGGTCATTCAAGGTGGAACTGGGGTATCTAATTCTCCCTTTTTCAACTCAAAATCCTGGCAGGAGTATGGAGATTGGAAAGCAGTTTACACCAAAAAGGGACTTTGGCATACTTGCTTGAGGGGAAAAAAAAATGGAGGAAAAAGGAGGGAAGAATAGTATAAATTTAAGAGTCCATCCTCAAATTCACAGTGACTGTCTCAATCAGTTGTCCCAATCATGGCAAATCAAGATAGATGGCAAGATCATGGTGCGTGTGTGTGTGTGTGTGTGTGTGCGCATGTGTGTGTGCTGACTGCATGGGCATCAGGGGGATGATGTCACATCATCAAAATAAGAACATAAGCAGTGTCCTGCTAGATTGGACCCCTGGCCCACCTAGTGGCCAACCAATGGCAGATGGCCTTCAGAGACAGTCTCACTGCCATTGAGGCTAATAGCCATTGATCCCCATGGCTTCCATGAATTGGTCCATCCCTTTTTTGAAGCCAGCCAAGCTAGTAGCACCACATGTCATGGTGGTGAATTCCAAAATTTACATACAGGTTGCATTAAAAAAAAAAATCCTTTTGTCTACCTTGGTTATTCCAGGATTCAATTTCATTGGGTAATCTCCAGTTCTACTATTTTGGAAAGGGGAAAATAGCTCCTTTTTGTCCACTTTAACCACTCCATGCATAATTTTGTACACCACAATCCCTTTCTAGACTAAAAAGCCACAATGTTGCAACCCTCCCTCACTGGGAAGCTGTTCCAGCCTCTTGATCATCTTAGCTGCCAGCCTCTGGACTTTCTCTAGCTTCACCACATCCTTTTTGAGGTGCAGCAACCAGATCTTCATGCAATACTCCAGATGTGGTTACACCATTGATTTATATAAGGGCATTATAATATTGACAGCTCTGTTTTCAATACTGTTAGTATCCTTAACATGCTGTTGGCCTTTCTGACAGAGGATGCTCACTCTGTTGACACCTTCATTGAACTGTTTGCCATTACTCCAAGATCTCAATTATACATCTCCATCCCAGGTGAATTAATTTGATGCTGTGGATGTTCTTTTGTGGTGCCTGGAGGCTGTGGGTGTCTGGGTGGGGAACAACAGGCTTCAACTGAAAGCTGGTAAGATGGAGTGGCTGTGGGTTTGGGGCTCCTCCATATCTGGGGCTTTACCATCTTTGGTTCTGGATGGGGTGGTATTACCCCAGATGGACCCAGTGTGCAACCTGAGGGTCCTGGACTCACGACTCCTGCTCATGGAGCAGGTGGCAGTCATGGCTATGAGGGCCGTTGCTCAACTCTGTGTTGTGTGCCAGTTGCACCCTTTCCTGGATCGGGAAGCTTTTCTTTCGGTCACTCATGCCCTGGTCATCTCCGGTATGGACTATTGTAATGCACTCTGCATGGGCCTACCTTGAAAAGCATCTGGAAGCTGCAGCTGGTGCAGAATGCAGTGGCATGGACAGTTATAGGTACCTCTAGGGCTGCACACATAACACTTCTGCTGCCTGAGCTGCACTGGGTGCTGGTTTGCTTCCAGGTCCAATTCAAGGTATTGGTTATGGCCTTTAAAGCCCTGCATTGCATGGGCCCAGGTTACTTGAGGAACCATCTCATCCCAGTTACATCACCCCATCCCACCCAGTCCAGCAGGAAGGGCATGTTATAGACCCTGTCAGGTAAAGAATTCTGACTGGCAGGGTTGAGGAGGAGAACCTTTTTTGCCATCACCCCCAATCTGTGGAACATCTTGTCCCCTAAGGTGAGATTGGCCCCTATTCTTCTGGCCTTCTGGAAGAGCGTTAAGGCCTGGTTCTGGCATGGGGGTTCACAGCTCTGGGGGTGGGGGGTGCCTTGAGGATGCTGCCTCCGTCTTTTACCTTTGTATATTTTTGTAAAGAGTTTGATCGTTTTTTACTTGTAAGCCGCCTAGGGTCACTTACAGAGTGAGATGGGCAGCATATAAATTTGATTAATAATATAAATAAATTAAAAAGTGGGAATAGAAGACTAAGGCCTCTCTTCTCTCTTATAAATGTAGGTTCAAATATTTAGCCCTTCTGGTAAAATCACCACATCACTAGAATTCCTTCTTGCCTGACCAAATACTTACTCCTTTCAGTTTATCTATCTATCTATCTATCTATCTATCTATCTATCTATCTATCTATCTATCTATCTATCTATCTATCCATCCATCCATCCATCCATCCATCCATCCATCCATCCATCCATCCATCCATCTATCTATCTATCTATCTATCTATCTATCTATCTATCATGTATCTATCTATCATGTATCTATCATTAGATGCCTTAACTGTACAATAAGAAAAGCCAACATTTTCATGCAACTAAGAGTAGGATTCATGCAAGCTGACAAAAACAGAGGAAGACTGAACCTGAAAACTGCAACTGTGATAATCAAATTTGAGAACAGTTGTTAAAAAAAAAAAAAGATAGTATATAAGATATAAAGCAGGTTGATTAATGACAAGGACTGTTATTAAATTGCATTGAATGGAGATACCATCCCAGTAATCAAAACACTTCCAAGAGAATGGGGGGGGGGGAGCGCAGGGCTGAAGTAAACAATTTGCACTCTTTTGGTGCAAATTCAGGATCTGTGTTGGGCTACAGATAGCAGAGGCAGCAAGTTTATCAAGCGAAAATGCCTTTGCCAGCAGCAAGGATATCACCCTTGCAGTATACCAGTGAGATATGAAAAGGCAGCAGGCTGGAAATACCTGGAAAAATATCACATAGAAGCATGCAGAAAAATTGATTCCTGGCATAACCATTTGCAAGGATAAAAAGTGTAGTGGAGGTAACAGTACATCAATGACGTTGATGTTCGGGCAACAAGTACACGAAGCCAATTAACACTGCTTCTTTAGGGCAGTGTTGCTTCTGCTTTCAACATATCCACCTGTATTCTGTCAAATAATCTATTCATCACATTTAAAACTCAGAGGAAAAGATGATGATTTCCATTAAATGATTCTTTCAACTTTACAAATGACTCTCTGTCATGGCCTCAGTACTTAATCACTGAATATTTGTATTGAAAACATTGTAATCAAGACTTAATGGGCATAATTCTGTTCAGAAGGAAGTTCAGAATGGATACATATTCCTGACTAGTCTCCCTGTGAAGTGTCTAATTCCATGAAGAAATTTTTTTTTTAAAAAAGCAGTGTTTACAAAGAGAAGTTATAAACTTCATTTAATAATTTTTAATATAGTGTCTCAGCATGTTCCAACATGGACTCCCCCCCCCCACAAAATGGGGTAATAGAGTAAAATGGAACCTTTTATCCAATTACATCATTAACATGTCAAATATTTCTAACTCAAGCATTGCACTAAATAATGTAGATTGTTCAGGAATTTGTATACCAAAAAGATACACACACACGGTATGTATGTGTGTGTGCGTGTGTGTGTGTGTGTGTATGGGCAAGATGGAAATCAAAGAGCAAGCAACTGGATACGTTGTTAGACATAGACATTTTTCACCTGTCAGCACCACATCAGATGAGGACAAAAAAGCTCCTTTGCATGAACAGACCCACCCCCCCCCACACACACAAAAAGGGTGGATTTCACCTCCCCTTTCAAACTGGGGCCAGAGAAGGGAAGATGATGAGAGTACAACAGGCAGAGCAAAAACGAATACTAAACAGCATTTTTACAGCAACATGAAGACCATACCTATCTATAAGTATATCTACATCATCTATATCTATAATGGAAAACAGCTGAGGTGGTGATACAATCATTGAAATTTAGGAAGGAAGCTGAGGAACCAAAGTTCTTGCAAAGGATGAAGAGATGAACTTCCATATTTTATTGACAAAGTAAAAATGATGAAATTGCTAAATTTAGAAGATATCTATCTGAGAAATTTTGAAGGACTCAGATAAGAAGTTGCTGAATCTTTATTTACCTAATAAAAATAGGTAAATGACCCTAAAATTGGCTTCTCTACTTCCCTCCCCATCCCTAAAAAGTGGGAAACAATGGTAGTTGGTCCAAAGATGAGGACAGTGGCTAGTGGTGGGTGGAATCTTTAATTATATTCAAGTTCCAATCTTCTTCCCTTGCAGTGATAGAATTCCGTAAGGTTTCTGTTACATACTAGCCAAATTTGATTGTCCATTGGGGAAAAAATGCTTTCCAGCCCATTTCTCATTCTAGCCATCTTAGTTCTCCAGGTAGGTCACTATTGGAAGGTAAGAAAGAACCGGCTTTGGGATAAAGTAGCACCAGGGTATACATTCAGATCACATTACAGACAATTACATTCCTCCTCCACAAATATAGACTCTTTAAGGTCTTCTTCTGGCCTGTTCCCCTTTGATCATCCTGCAGTGTGGATGGATTGACTTCCCTTGCTTGGCTCTAAAATAGAAATTGGGTGCACTTTCTGGCAGAAGGGTGGGCTGATCTTCCTCTCATTTATTCTGCAGACAGAGAAAAGCCATATCAGCCTGACAGGTGGGCACTCAGCAGATTCATGGAATCAGGGTGTTGTCAAGGCTGTTAGGGGTAAATTAAACAGAAGATCTTGGTTAAATATATTGTATTTCTCTGTATTTGTTGGATTCTGTGGAAATCAAGTCAAAACAAGAACAGGGGACTCCAAAACAGAACAAAATTTTAGGCCTGTCAACTGGCTCTTTGGTGGGTCTACCCTTATCCAACTTATCCATTAGAAAGCAGCAATGAGTTAACATTTTATGTATTTCTTTGCTGCCATCTAGTGGTCCTCTGAAGGTTTACAGCCCAGATGTAGTAGCCCTCTACATTGGCTTGGGAATCTGCTACTGTTCTCTTCTAGGAATAGCTCCATATTCCTAGTCCTACTGCTGCCCCCCCCCCCCATGCATGCATGCACACACACACTAGAATAGGGCTTTCAGAACAGCCTGCAACACTCTTATCATGCCATTTTCCCTTGCACTTCTCTTCTTAGACATTATTTCTCATGTTTGTTATAAGTTTATAATTGAGAACATAATTTCTCTAAAAAATAACACTCCCTCCACAGAGCGCAGCATTTTCTGGTTTTCTCCACCAACATAAATTATAGAAGAAGCTATTCCTCATGATTAGTTTCCCTCTGACTACATCCTTGAATTCTGAAGTAAAAGTGCAACTCTTGCTACACTCCTTGCAAGAATTATAAATAGCTTTCTGAACAAAAATTAAACCCACAAGTACCAGCAACAGCCCTTTACCAGGCAGCCAAGACAGCTAACAACTCAGACCTTCCACCTACCTTGACATGCACAGATATTTTCTTTGTTGGCATTACTTTCTCATAAATGAGGCAGATGAACAGAAAGGTGGTCTTATTTGCTGATGAAGCCATCGCTTGAACAGAGCTTGAATTCAGACGGAAAAAGTCAAACTGAGATAGAGAGAGGCAGAGGGGGATAGATTTGAGAGTCAACAGGAAAGGGATCCAAAAGGAAATGGTCAACGTTGCAACCATGTAGCCAGCAGTGTTCTCCATGGCGTAAGGCCCTCGTTACTCCATGGAGCTCCTGTCTGATAAGGCATGCATAGGATTACATTTCTACAGTCAGCTTGAATAACTTGTCAAATCTATTATCTAGAACAGCAAGTTCCATGATTTGTTTTGCTTAATGAAGGCAATATCTCAAAATCTTCGCTTACCTAGTAGGCGCCTTTTGTCATTGCTGTTGTGAACTATTGCCTATAGTATTTCCTGGGATAAATGCAGGTAATATTGTTTCAAGCTCATCGATGCTGATTTAATTTCTCTTTAGAATGGCTTTCGTTTAGTCTATATTTCATTTCAGTGGGGGAGGGGGAACAGGGGAGTATTTTCCTCCTGAGCCATGTTTTGATTGATTTGCTGTCTGTATATTGTGGTAATTTTTTGACAGAGAAATATTAGAGAGGAAGAGAAGAGAATACTTCTCCCAACCACAGTGCTTACAATCACAGTTCTGAAACAGCCAAAGTATCCTGATCAAAACAAATGAGCAATGTAAATTGTATTAATTACACCGTGAGATTAAACTATTGTAGTATTATTAACCTCAATGAATGGGAGATCATACACATCAATGAATCTACGTCAGAATTAAGTATGTCTGTGGGGGGAAGAAGAAGCTGTTAAGCAACTCCATTTACAATGGCAGGCAGATCAGTTGCATGGGAGGGGTTAACATCACAACCTACTGATGTAGTCTCTGTGAAGATATTGACAACTCTGTGGATGTCATTGCTGTTCTCAGAAGACAGTATGTTCAGGTTATGGAACAGCATCTTTCAACAGATTCCTCCTTCCAAAAGAAGAGAACATATGCTGTTCAGAGTTGAACTGTGCAGTCCTTGGTGCTCTCTGAGCTTGGTTGTTTGCTTGAAAACATTTCATTATCCACTGATGATGTTACCTAGTTGGGCAAGCAAACAACCAAGCTCAGAGAGCACCAAGGACTCCATAGATTCCTCCTTGTTTAAGGGCTGCCAAGATTCTTATTTTGAACTACCACTATAATCTAGATTGCATACTGTAGTCAGACATTCATGTTGGAGGACCACTTTACATTTGGTGTAATTGATCCAACACGATGACAAAGGAAATGTCCCATGGATTTCAATGGGGCAAATTAACACAATCTATTGAAACAGAATCCATTATGCAAAAGCAGTAGCCCTGAATGGAACCTATGAGTGTCAATCTTTCTTTCATTAAATAGTGGAATGCACACCACCACACACACACATCCATGCACATCCATGTGAAAAGATGTTAAAACACTAATCGTTTTAATGCATATACTGTACTATAGAGAGAGAGGGTTCTATGAAAAAGTATTTCCCTTTTTCAGATTTTTGGATATCTTTGTAATAACTTTTTCATGTGGGCACATCCTATGAAATGACTTTGGCAATAAATGATCCAATCACCAGATCATTCAAATACATCACCCAATTAGCAAACCTGGATATTATTTGCGTATTCGGCCTTTCCTTTTATCAATAGGACCCACATGGAACTTCTGCCAGTGAATACTCTGATAGTATGCAAACATTCAGAAAACACAAAAGGTGGGAAATTTTGGGGTAAATAATGTTTTTTTTTTAAAAAAAAAAATTACTTGTAATACACACTATGTATTACATTAAAACAAAATAGATTACATTGGGAAATGCCTGTAGAAAGAAGGATATTGAGAAACGGTACATAAAATACAGTGTGATGATTTAAATATAATTTAAACATTAAGCACATATATATTAGTAGGACTGCATACAAATTTCTGCCTTTTAGGGAAATAACAGATACAGGTTTATTGTAGCTGATCCTGGTTAAACTCAGAAAATCTAGACCAAATTAATTCAGTTTGGTATTTGGACAGATTACCAGAAATTCCAAGACAATAGGCTAAACCAAGAAGTCCAAAATTATTCTGGAAGGAGGCAATTAAAATGACTTACATATAGTTGCCAGGACATGATACTATCCTGAAGTCAAGCTCAACCGGAGAGATTATTAGTTTTTTTTTTTTTTTAATACTCATAAAAATGGTCTATTAACTGAAATAATATTTTACTTTTTGCAAACACTAAGGTATATTCTAGTTCTGATTATGTTATCTTTCATTCTTTATTGGGAGGTAAAGATACTCAACTTATGGTAACTACATGAATACAGCTATGCAGTTTTCTTGCTAACAGTATGGAGATGTCTCTCTTCTACCCTTTTCAGATTTTTGTTCCCCAACTATCTGTTCTAAATGAGAACCCTGTTATTTTTTACCTCCCACCCAACTACCAACTTAGACCTAGCATAAGATAAATTTGTCGAGGTACCATCACCTTCTGAAATTCCTTGGAAGGGAAGAAATAATGTATTAGGCCGTTATGCATTATAAAAGCAAGCTATATACAGGTGCAAAGGAGAAAGTTAAGCTGTTTGCTCCTCTACCAAACATGTTGGAGTCCTTCTCAATGGTTGAAGTACATGAACAATTTGGGAGAAAAATCAAACATTTTGGAAGTCTCACAACTAGAGATGATGAGTAGGATATGAATGGATCATGATTCCTGCATATTTATATCAGTTCACAGAGAGATCCAAATCCTGAGATTGAGACCGTCATGAACTCTGATGGACAAAGCAGAGAGAGGAGAACAATCTGGAACTGGGTCATGTTGTGGGGGAGAGATGATCCAACTAGAAGCAAGATTGCTCTTTTGGTTGCTGGTAATCAAAATAGAAAAATTGCATTATTTTAATCTTATTTAATTGGTGGCTCAAGCATTGTCTCATATGTATATGTATATGTATATGTATATGTATATGTATATGTATGTGTATGTGTATGTGTATGTGTATGTGTATGTGTATGTGTATGTATATGTATATGTATATGTATATGTATATGTATATGTATATGTATATGTATATGTATATGTATATGTATATGTATATGTATATGTATATATAGACAACCCTAATGTTTGCATGCAACTTCTCCTCTACATTACCTATTAGAATGCTCAGCTGAAGCAAATCTATTGCTGTGAATTTGGCTGGCTTCATTGCTGTGAATTAGAGGTCAGGAGTTTGTCAAAAGAACATTTGTTTCTTAATAGCTGTGCATAACTCATGAAATGGGCAATTCACTGCAGGGGTTGAATCTTGAAAAAGTGGTTGGCAGTATCCCTGTTTCTCCCTCTCTCCCTGTCTCTCTCACCCTCTCTCTCTCTCTCTTTCTCTGTATTTGGTGTGTTTGTGTGTATGTATAAGAAAGAAGAAGGGAGACTGTGCACAACAGGAATGAAACAGAGACACAGGAGTTTCCAAACGGCCAGGTTAATGTGCTACCTACCAGTAGAATCAGTAGAAAAGTATGCCAGCACTGTGCACACAGACCATTGTTGATTCCTAATCTGCAGCTGTAACAGTGCTGGTGAAAAGTGCTCTCCTTATACACCTATTCTAGACAGGTCAAGAAAAGCAGTCAATACATTTGATACCAATCAGTGCCCAACTACATTGGTAGCAAGCACAGAGTTGTGGGGAGCACAGATGTGGAGGAAAGTACAGAGTTGGGGGGAAGCACAAGATTGGAGGGGGGAAGCACAGAGTTGGGAACACCCCAATGCTCCTGATAGCATAGCCAACTCCGCTCCAATGACCTTCAGGCAACTTCTGAACATGTCCCTAGCACTCTTTTGAAAGAGGGATAAACCCAGGGTTCAAAAATAGTACAGCTGACAAGTAAAAGCACAGAGGAGAACCATGGTGTGAAGGGAGGACTGATGATGAGTCAATATCATCCTCAGCTACAGCTGTAAGGGAATAGATGGAATGATATGTGGGGATGATCTTGGGAGACAGGAGGGAGAGCTGCAGGCTGGACAACCAGTGAGTAAAAGCTATCTCAGCCCATAGAAGGAGGGGAGGCATGGGAAGTGTTTCAGAAGAGACCTTCCCTAGTATTTGTGTGTGTGTGTGTGTGTATGTTTATTTATATATATATATATATATAAAAATATATTTTTTTTATTTATATATATAAATAAAAAAAATTATTAAGGATTTTGATTATAATAGTAACATCTAATACAAACTAAATTTTAAAGAAAGAAAAGAGAATAGAAAGGAGTAAAGGTGCAAGAAAAAAGAAAAAGAGAAGAAAGAGAAAAGTAAGAATATAATAAAGAGAAAAATATATAAAGAAGTAACTTCCAACCTTCACCACAATAAACAAATTTATAAACTTTAGATTTATTAAATGTATTAAATTTATAAACTTATAAAATATAAAAATGTGTATGAACAAATTTAGTGAGTCTTCACCCCCTCTAAAGTTACAAACATTTATCTCTTCAGTCCATATTTCATGTCTTACCTATAAACAAATCCATAAAGCATCATCTTTTCAGTCCTGGTGTCAGCAGAAAGTCCACAAAGGGTAGCCAAAAGTAACAACATACCTTATTTTAACCTTGAACAAATAAATCAACCTTATATTCCTTCCTTTCACTTCTAACAGTCTTAATTTTTAGTTCATTCAAATATTGTTGTAGGATTTGATTTTTCTTCATTTCTTCTTTGTCCCATCGCACAGAGTTCTTCAAGGCTTTAACAATCCTCTTTTGTAAGTCCAGTAGAAAAAAAATTATCCAGGTCACTCCCTTGGTTTGTCATTCATATTTCCTTCTTAAAGTTTAAAACCTCAACCAGTTTCTTTTGTAGATCCAGTGAAACATCCTTTTCTAAGTCATTTTCTTAGCCTCCACTTTCAATACTGTCTTTATCTTGTCAGATAAAATTTGTTCTACATCTGACATTTCTTCCATAACATATTTTGGACATAGTCTAGCCATAAAAACAGATATCATTACTGGCATTGTTGATACTGTGGTTACTATTTTCTGATTCCATTCTTCAGAAGTCTCCTTCAGTATTTTCATTGTTACAATGTTTTGTATCATCTTACAGGCCTGTATGTCTTTTCTGTACTTAAAATCTTTAGTCTCCTCTATTGCCCAATTTTTGAAATCATGAAACTGCTTATCTATGATATATCTTGTAAAAACCAAAACTATTTCCCAAGAGAAGCTCTTTGTACTTCATAATTAAATCCAAAATTTTATTGTAAAAGTTTCAATATTTCAATTTCATCTGGACCCTTAGTCCATTTATAATTTTCTAAGATCAAAATCTTATTTAGCTTTTTGCTGTTTATTTCAGATTCTTTAAATTCTTAAGCTTATTATTAAAACTTTCTTTTGTTCAGGATTGAAGGCAGGATCACCCAGTGTTCTCAAATTTGCCATTCCAAAGGTCTCTAATAGCTTTAAGATGGTTAATAGGCAATTTCTGAAAGTCATTAGAAAGTGAGCTTTGCGAACTTAGTGACCTTTAAGAGTCTCTGCTCCAATTGCGAGCAAGATGGCTAATCCTGTCATCTGCCAGGGCTCAAACCTGTGGAAAAACACTGTTCCACGATCTCCTTTCAAGGAATTGGTCTACTCACTAGTTCTTTGCCATGGCCATCAGCTCCACTGTTGCAGAGTCATCTTCAGTTTGCCATACCTCCCCCAGAAGTCAGAACCTCCCTAGTTTTCTGGAGAGTAAAAGGAGAGGAGGGGAGAAATACTTTCAGATTTGCAAGATTCTGTTAATGTAACCTTATAATAAAGATAAAGCTAAACCATTCGTGGTTGTGCTTCTTGTCTGGACTACCTGAAAGGGCTCACAGGAGCAGTGCGGTGAGTGGCTCCTGCTCCTGTTATGACCTTGTGCCAACAGCAACTAATGCTGTCCAAGCAGGAATGGTGTAGGGCAGTGTTTTCCAAACTTGGCCACTTTAAGATGAGTGGACTTCAACTCCCAGAATTCCCCAGCCAGCATGGCTGGCTGGGGAATTCTGGGAGTTGAAGTCCACTCATCTTAAAGTGGCCAAGTTTGGAAAACACTGGTGTAGGGAAAAGGCACCAGCACTGCCAAAGTAATAAAACAGGAAAAAAACATGGCTGCACAAAGGCCTTGTCAGCGGAAACAGCAGAGGAACTGAAATGTACCCAGTGCTGTTAGAATTAGCAACACAGAGCCCAGCTATTTTTTGTACTTAAGTTTCTATGCAACCCAGGACTAGAGGTCTCTCAAGAGACTGCTCTTCTTTTGAAATATTGCTAGTCCTCCTTTTTTCCCCCTTAAACACAAGTTTATCACTCTCAAAACAGTACTAAACCGATGTTTAGGCTTAGCCCCTTTATAAAAAACTCTAAACCAGTGTTTGTATGTAAGCAGGCTGCATATGGCTTGGGAAGCACAATGAAAAACATTCTCTTCTATAGGGAATGGTATAGCATTCTCAGCAGAAACTGGGTGTTGGTTCTGTCCTGCAGCTGATCCAAATTGGGTAGCTTCCTGGCACCATCAGAGAAGACCGTTGCCTTCAGCAGCCTCCTAGGAGCTGTGCTGATCCCAACACCTGAGCACATCAGCAACCTTATTGCCAGCGAAGGATGCCAGACCATATCCATGGCTACAACTGTCTCATGAGGACAGGGAAAACAGGACCTTCAGGATGGCACTGTTATGAATGGCTTTAGGGTGCCTCAGCTGTGGACTGTGGATTAACCAAGGCAAAGACATGTGAATATGGCAGGGAAAAAGGTTGTCACAGGGACATGAAGAAGGTCCTGGAGAAGGTTTTCTAACTGGGAACTGGGTGGAGGCAAAGCACCTAGGAAAAGAGTGAGCAGGGACCCCATGTAAGGATTGGTTGCTTGGAAATAGAGTTTCTATCAGTTCTTCTTCCCAGCTGAGTTAAAGTGCTGCCCATCAGTCCTTGAACTGGTAGAAAACTATACTGGCATAACATTTGCAGCCCATTGGTGATTTCTGTCCTGCACCTGGAAGTAAGTGCTTTCCTTATTTAAAGTATGTATGGGGTACATTACATGGACATTAAAGAGATTGGGGAATTCCCCTGGCTTTGTTTTCCCTCTTCGCCCAACAGACATCACCAGCCAGCAGGAAAATCTCCATCAACCACTTTCTTTAATATGGATTGGGACCAGGGTTGGCAGATCAGGCAAGTTTTGACCGAAAGCTAGGCTGGCAGGTTTAGGTCTCTGTTTGGTACAACTGTTTTGCTTGGTATTCAAAGGAAGCCTGATTACCAGCTGAAAGTCAGGCTCCTTCTGGACAGGAATAGTTTATCACTAAAGTACTAAACTCATGTCCAGAACAAATCCAATGTTCTGTTGATTATCAGGGTCCTTTTCACCCTACCACTTGCGCAAAAAACAAAGTTGTTCTTTTGGACATGGGTTTAGTATTATTCTAGAGTTTTGGTTACTATTATTGGTTGCACAATTAGCCAGATGTTTAGACTGGATTTGGCATTTTTACCCACCTATCGAGTCTTCCCCAAGGACCTGGGATAGGCAGAGGTTGTTGTTTGATGGAGTTAAAGGTAGCGTTGCAAGATGGAAGCTGTTCCAAGTAAAGCTGCCTTTGCAATTGACTAGTGGTGATTTTGTCAATGCCAATGGTCTTCAAGTGGTGCTCCAGATGTTCTGGGATTGCACCCAAGGTGCTTATTACTACTGATACTATCTTTGCTTTCTTTTGCCACAGTCGTTCTACTTCTATTTGCAGATCTTTGTTATTTGTGGTTGTTATTATTATACACACAACAACATGAAATCACAGCTGCCAGTTCTTTAGCTGGTGTTGGCCTTCATTCACACTGATTTCTTCCCAAGAACCTAGAATGTCATAATGCATCAGTGTAGCATACGTGAGATCCAAGCAGTGTGGCCTTTTGTAATTGACAGATGGAAATTTTGGTAATGCACAGATTCTGTAAGTGCCATCCAAGATTTTTTGATATGGCACTCAGTGTGAGGATAACCACTGGGACCACAATGGCCGGTTTATGCCATAATCTTTCAACGTTGGTTTTCAGTTCTTGATACTTGGTGATCTTCTCCAATTCTTTGTCTTCTATTCTACAATCCCTTGGTATTGCCACATCAATTACCCACACTTTCTTCTTTTCAACCACAGTTAAATCTAGTGTGTTATGTGCCACGACTTTATCCATTTGTATTCAGAAATCCCACAGTGTTTTAACCTGCTCATTTTTTACTACTTTTTCAACTATATGCTTCCACCAGTTTTTCATTACTGGCACATGACAATTTTTACAGATGTTCCAGTGAATTATTTGGTGACTGTGTTATGTTGTTGTTTATAATCAGTTTGTGTGGTCTTCTTGAATGAGCTGCGTACATGATCTACTGTTTCTTCTGCTTCTTTACACATCTGCACTTTGAATCATTGATGATTTTTCAGTTCTGACCTTGATTGCATTAGTTCAAATAGCTTGCCCTTGAGCAGTCAAAATCAAGTTGGCTTCAGTTTCTTTTTTTTTAATGTTCCAGTTGTAAGCCATTACCAGGTTTTATCTTTGTCCACTTTCCCCTTGATCTTTTGTAGAAATTGACCATGTAATGCTTTTCCTTGCCAGCCTTCTGTTTGCGTTTTTATTACATTATTTCAATGTTCACATTTTGTTTCCTGTACATTCAGTAAGTTCCAATTTTTAACTTGCATCAGTGCTTGTTCTTGACTGTATTTTGCATAATCAGCCAAGGCATGCTTTTCTTCTTTGACAGTTCGTTTGACTTGAAATAAGACTACCTCTGTTTCTGCTATAATCTATCAATATCACTATGGGGTATGTAATGCATAGTGAATAGTTATCCACTTTCTTGTGTTTTGGTCCAAACTGTCCAATTCAGCTTGTGTCCAGTTAATAATTCCAGCAGTGTATCATATAACAGGTATCAATGGCTTTGATGGTGGTTCCACTGTTCAATTTTGTCCTTAGCAATTTCTCACTCGTTGGATGTATTCTTTACTAATCACATTTTAACTTGTCCATGTTGATGTTATCCACCTGTAAAATGCCCAAGTACTTGTAGGCTTCATTGTGATGGCTCCTAATGGTTTGGCCATTTGACATTTCAAGCCCAGTACTGTTCATGATTTTACCCCAATTTATTGCTACTGTAGCACATTTCTGCAGGCCAAATTCCATTGCTATATCTGTTCTGAACATTCTTACAGTATTTGTCAATTACTGTATTTCAATTTCTGGTTTTCCGTAAAGCTTCAGATCATCCACATATAGCAAATGTGAGATTGTATTACATTTTTTTGCTGTTTGATAGCCAAGATTTTTTTTTTTCCAAAATCACTAGAAGTGGTAACTTAGCAATGACAAATAATAAGGGAGATAATGAGTCACCCTGGAAGATGCCTCTCCTGATGTTCACAAGCCCATATTTTTCATTTCCAACCACCAGTTCTGTCTTCCACTGCTTCATTATTTTTTCTAAAAGCATTCTAATGTTTTTACTGACACCAGTTGTTTCCAAACATTTGATGATCCAACTATATGACTCAAACACCTTTTTGTGATCAATCCAGACCATATGTAAATTGGTTTTTCAGCTTTTGCAATTTTCCAAAACCATTTTATCAATCAGAAGTTGATCTTTTATACCTCTGCTTTTTCTTTTATTTCCTTTCA
This sequence comes from Python bivittatus, assembly GCF_059951505.1. Classification (NCBI taxonomy): domain Eukaryota; kingdom Metazoa; phylum Chordata; class Lepidosauria; order Squamata; family Pythonidae; genus Python; species Python bivittatus. The sequence goes on from NW_028277053.1 coordinate 15,732,163, forward strand.
CTTCTACTGGAAGGATATTATTTTCTTCTAAATAATCTTGGAAGTTGTCCCCTATTATGCCTGTGACTAATTTAAATATTGTAGGCGAGAATGTTACCAGCCTATAGTTTCCTGGTGTTGCCCCTTTCGCTGGGTCTTTTTGAATCAGATAAGTTTTGCCAGTTATAAACCAGTTGCTGATGTCTCTTTTATGCAATATATTAAGCTGTTTAGCTATAATTGGATGAAAGCTAGTCAGATATTTGAGCCGAAGGCCATACAACTGATCATTTCCAGGAGATGTCCAGTTATCTTTTTCACTCAATGTTTAATCATTTCTGCTGTTGTTATTAGTTCTTCCATTTGATTTTTTACCAAATTCATCTTCAGATTCTTTTATCCATTTGGCATTTTTATCGTAGTCTTTCTGAATTTCCCATAGATCTTTCCAAACCTGGATTGTTTCCTTTTTATTTAGTTTTCCATTTTCAGAATTTCTATTGTGGTTTATACTTTGGTAGAACTGCCTCCAGTCTGATTGAAATAGTTGATTTTGCTTAAATTGGACGATTCGTGCCTCATAGCATTCAATTTTCCCAGCTATTGCTGTTATTTGTTGTTTTATAATTTCCAGAGCTTTTTCAATTTTTCTGGTGCTAAGCCAATATTTTTTTATTAGGCTTCTCTTGATCCTTATATTCTTCCATTTTTGCTCTTTGGTGTTCCTTAAATTACTTGCATCTGATCTTAATTTCTTTTTCTTGGCCTCCAGTCAGATCTTCCACTTTGGGATGATTTTGCTTTTGGTTTTCTAATTTCGATACCGAGTTTTTCTGTAACCATCACTGCTGTACTGTGGCAACCTGATTGGTCTGTTTGATAGATGTTATTTTAATCCTTGCAAGCGCCTTATTCACATCCTTCATTATGGGTGAAAAATACTGTCCTTATGCACCTATTCTAGATAGGTCAAGAAAAGCAATTAATAAATTTGATACCAGTCAAAGTGCCCAGCTACACTGGCAGTAAGCACAGAGTTTGTAAGGAGCTTGCTTTCAATGCTGGCAGTCTTTGTCTTTCTACTGGTAATTCTCCATACACCATAATTTTATCTTTCAATTCTTCTTGCTGGGGGCAGTGGGGAGGTCAGTTCATAGGTTGTTTCAGTGCTGGCCTGTACTGGTCCTGTTATTATTACTTCTTCTAAGTTATCATTTCTGAAGATCATATCAGCTGTTTCCTCTATATTTCCAATTTTTATTATCTGAGTTTCTTCTACTATTCTACTATTGTTTTGGGGTTTTTCATTTTCACATTTTTTTTTAATCTTTTCCAGTTCTGCATCCCTGAATATTTTATTTCTGGTAATGAATCTCCTTTGATCTGCTAAATCATTGTTCAGTGATATTTGAGTCTGGATACATTCCTTTCCACAGTTCAAACGTTTACTTTAAGTAGCCCCGCTTTGCTGTTTCCCATTTATAATAGCAGGCCATAATGGTGTGGTTTTCAAACACAGTATACTTTTTTTCTTGTCTGTGGTAGTTGTCCTTCCATTAATCTACAGGGCTAAGCCCTGGTTGCCCAGCCATAGCTCCTGGGTCCCATGGCCCATTTGTTGACAGATGCCCAGGAACTCTAACATCTGATGCAGTCCTGGTTGACCTGGATGACAAATGATCCAGAATAGGATTCTTTTTCTCTTTCCTCACCATAGTGAATGGGTTGAGGAAACTTCGTCTGGCTCTTCTTCTGAGACCTGTCTGGCATGGGTGACCCTTCTGGTAGAATACACTAACACCACAAAGCTCTCAACCTCATCAGAGCATCACAAGCCCTTCCCCCACAACAAGGAGGTATCCATGGAGGGGGTTGTTGTTGCTGTTATCATTATCATTATTATTTACACTAACCATGTAGTAACAATGCAGTTCTTGGTTCTCTTCCTGGCTGGGCAATTATAATTTGGAATCACAAGTTGTAACTCCCCTGCAGGGCTGAATAAAGAAAGATATGTCAGTTTGTAGAAATCAGAATGTTTGCTGTTGATAGTCAGTGAGAAAATGCTTGGAATCCTTTTATGTATAGAATAGCAGGAGATAATTACGAGGACAGCTCTGTAACCTTGTTCTCAAATTAGTGCCACTGACTTTATTAAAAAGAGAAGAAATAACATCATCTCTGGATCCAGACATTTTCCATTTAATCAGCATTTTGTTGAAGAACATGAAAAAAAATACTGATTGATGCATAAATTCATTAGTGAAGTATCTATTAAGCTGAGTAAGTTTAATGAGGTGTGTTAATATGCAATGATTCCAAACTGCCACAGGGTGGTAGAAGATGCACTTTCCAGAACATTTATCTAATTTGCAGAACTAACTGCTTTGCTACACTTCTGCCCCAATTCCCCACAATTCTGGAGCAACAATAATAATTAATACTAAACAAATTAAGAGAGAGACTCATTGTTGTTCCATCTCTACCATGGATGTCATCCATTGAACAGGAAGTCTGTTGAGTCATAAATTAAAGACTCCAAAAAAGCATACAAAGGAAGTTTTTCTTAAATTGTGCTTGATTCCTGGAGACCTCAAGGTCACATCCATCCTTCCTGCTTTACCTGGGAACAATATGGCAGTGGACGTCTATTGCCTCCTTCCAGGATGATTTCGGCTGTCCAGAAGATCTCCTATTCAGGTATTCATCAGGCCCACCGTAACTATCTTTCAAGCTCAGACAAAATTGCCCCAGGTGCTCCTACCATTTACATTTGCAGGATTAATAATATTGTGGAGCTGGACCTTCTCCTGGGAGGAATCTGATTAATGAAAGATACTGATTAGGAATATTTGTCCAGGGACTAATTTCTGCTCCTTGATAAAGGCACAGTTTTTCTTGGAAGCTTTCTAAATGACTTGCTAATTTAAATAGTTGCTGAAATGCATTGTTTTGGCTGCATTGCTTAGACTTTTGTTCATTAGACAGAGTTTCGGTGTGCATGCTTCTGCTTGTTTTAAACATTGGGTTAATATGGGTTTGTATCAATGCAATAGTTTGGAAGTAACACAAAACAGAGTGAAACTGCCACTTCAGGCGGCAGATGCTTGAGTCAGAGGATAATCTGTTCTAAAACTCTTAAATTGACACGTTCCCTTCCTATTTAGTGACTATATTGCTCCAAAATGTAGATGTCTTCCCAGTAAACTCAGGTGGAAGATGGAAGAACGTCCAAGGCATAGGAAGGATTAGGAAGGTATTCCGTACTGCACGCACACAAGCCCTATTTCAAGTTACTACTTTCCTACAGTGGGAACCAAGATCACAAGGAAGTGGATGAAACCCTGGTGGTCAGTGCAGGAAATGGAAGACAAACAGGGGAAATGATTCAGAAAAATCTTCTTAAATGTGTGCTGTAGGTTTAACTTGAGGAGAGCTTTGCCCTTTCTTACCCCAAAAGAATGAAACTATGGCCAAACTGTGGAGTCCTTGGTGCTCTCCGAACTTGGTTGTTTGCTTGCAGACATTTTAACACGCAGCTAGGTAACATCATCAGTGAAAGCGAGTGTGGGGTTCACTCCCTGTTTATATGCAGCAGCTTGCCCCGGTGTAGTTGGTGGAGCTATGGTTTTCTCCTTGGTAGTTCCTTGATTAGGGTATTCTTTTCTGCTTGTTTGTCTGGTTGATTGTCTCCTTGGCAATACCCTCCTTGATTAGGGCATTGTTTTCTGCTTGATTGTTTGTCGGGGGTTAATCCCTGCTTGCCTGGGTATAGGCAGCTGGAGAGAATGGCTTCTGGTCTTCCTCCTTGGTAGTTCCTTGATTAGGGTATTGTTTTTTTCTCAGAACACATCCTTTCCAGCATCCAACACCCAGGTAAGCAGGAATTAACACCTGGCGCAAACAATCAAGCAGAAAACAATACCCTAATCGAGGAACTACCAAGGAACTTCCCAATCTTATGTAGCTTTTCAAACCCTGCTTAGCTTCTGAGCCCAGACAAGATCAATAAAGTGTGGCTTCCTGCTGAAGCTGTTGCATAGAGACAGAATTGTATTACAATTTAATGGATACATTGAATGGGGCTACAGTTGGACATAGATACCAGACTTAGTGCTTTAAATCTGACCCAAGGAAGTGCTGTCTTGAAGTGCTGGTTGGCCTCTGGACATGTCTGAGAGGACATATTGTTAAGCCGTGCTCCAAACTGTTGATCAAACTTCCAGGGAGGAAGAAGAAGTTTATGCTGTGCTAATTAACTTCATTTATAAGTTAGGATATTCCTTATTTCATACATATCCCAACAGAATCTCTCTTCCTGGCTACTGACATTATGAAAAAGTACTAGCTTTACCTGTAATTTTTCATTGTGTCTGCTCCGTAACATGAAATTTCTGGTGTAGACCAACTGGCAAGATTAATGCTATCTCATGCAGTTCACATTTCAGCACTACCCTCATTAACATTATTCATCCTCAAAGCTTGTCTGATGCCAGCAGAAGCTAATATCTCATTGAGAAAATGCACCTCTAATTCTCAGACAAAGGGTCATGTCTATTAATGAGACAGAGGAAACTTGCCTTGTCTAATTTCAGATTGCAAGTGCTACTCAGTAGATCTTCTAACCCTCAAAATATCAAAATCAAAAGTGTTACAGCAGGCAATTTTTAAATAAGTCTGAGCTAGAAAGTCCCTATTCCAGATCTCACTCATGAGTTCATTAGATAACGTTAACCATCAACTCTCAGGCCCTTCCATCTGCCATGCAGAGATAATTAATCACATTGACTTACCATACAGAGACCAAAGATGGGTGCAACAGTTTAAATTCTGTCAATATCATGCAGCAGGTTTCCAGCTCTTAATCTATTCCACTGATTTTTAAAGCATTTTTTTTTTTTGGAAAAAAATAATACAATCTGAAATAGTACTAGAAAATCTGCATCTATTTGTCTTTTACAAATAGCCAGAGTTTACACTTTCTCTGTGTTATTTTTTAACAGTGTGTATGGCTGTTTTTTTTTTCCATAAGTACTCCGAAGACAAGCATTTCTTGCATCTCAAATGTGCATTCCTTTTTAAAATGCATCTTTGGCAATATGTAAATGCAATTTTGTGCATATTTTAGGTGGTAGAATCTGGTAAACCCATTTCACTGTTGCTTTCATTGCTGGGGCAGAAAACTGCCTTACTTGCTCCCTTCCTTGGAAAACCTTTAAGAAACATTAAGAAACATTTGGTAAAAAGAAAAACAGAGGCTGGGTTTGTGTGAGACTTCCCGATCAAAGGATCCTGCTCCTCTTCCCGCAAATAAGTTCCCAGTCAAAAGATACAATTTGAATTCACTAATGCTCTGCCTACAGCAACCAGTAGGGTCACATAATGTTCTCTTGTCTGTCTCTGGCTGAATTTGCAATTGATTGATTGATTGATTGATTGATTGATTGATTGATTGATTGAAAAATGATTGGACATCTGCAGAGGTGGCGACTTTTATTAAGAATCTCAGATCTGAGCTGCATAAATCCAGGCAACCTCTAGATGGAAGCTAAAAGATTCCCCCGATTCAAATGCTTTGATACACCCCAGATGTGGCAGCCCTGTACTTTCTGAGTGACCAAGAATTGTCCTTCCAGATCATGCAGACTATTCTCTGCTTCAAAGAAGAGCAGAGAATAGTCTGCTCTCTCTCTACTCCTCACTTCTCCTCTACAATTTCTTCACCAAACTATGGATTAAGCAGATTGAATTGTGGTACACCATGACAGGCTATATCCTGTCCTGGAGGGACCTCTATGGATGGTTGTAGGCAACTTGATAGTAGAGATTGGGTGATTCTGGGAAAAGATGCAACTGCTTTAAGGTATGGTAGCCAGGTACTATATTTGGAGTCCCACATGTTCCAAAATGTTTGGAGATTGAATCCAAAGCACTGCAGAATCCTACTTGCTAGAACTTTGCTACCAGATTAGCAAGGCCTAATCATGGTCTTCCATTGCATAGCAGCACCTGAGCTTGTGGTTGTAGTAGTTCTTCCTGGGCTGTGTTTAGAAATGCATACTGAAATATGGCACAGGTTATCTTTTTTTTTTTTAAATTATTTATTTATTTACAACCCCAGGAAGAACACACATTAAATCCTTTCCCATGATATGAAGCAGAGAGAGAGAGAAACTATTTTTACTGAGTGATGTCTAGATACAGTGTTTGGTAACAGAGTCTTCTGATCAGCAGGAGTGCATTTAGCAGCACTCATTTCGGAGTGTGCTAGGCCACATTAATTAGAAGCCTCCCTCTAGCCCAACTCTATGAAAAAAAAAAATAGAAAAGGAAGATCTTTAGATGTACTTTGCAAAGGTCAGAATAGGCTGTTCCTTACAAACCTTTGTGAACTGTCATTGGAACCTGGGCAACTCAGCATCAGTCGTAGCACACCGGAAAGATTTTAATAGTGAGAAATTCCAGAGAAATAATAGCTTAACTTGCAAGTTCTAATTGAACCAATTAAATCCACTTTTTTCTAATCTCTTTTTCAATCATTTCCAGCATGCATTTTTATATATGTAGAATATTTTAACTGGATGATTGAAGTACATCGCAGTTCACTGGAATTTTAGTGCCTGCAACATAGCAAGACAAGGTTCCAGAACAAGCTTATGTATGTCTCCCTGGTATTCAATGTCACGTTTTTTCCTAATAGGTTTTCATAGGATTGCAAAACTAGGAAAGAAGGTGCCATCTAGACCTGTATGGATATATTGGTGCTCTCTCTCTCTCTCTCTCTCTTCCCCTCTCCCTCCTTCCCCTTGTGCAGAAAAAGGCGGGGGGGGGGTCACCCCTCAGAGGGAGATATTTTATTTCTAAAGCTCCTTCTCAGCTACCATGGAAACTTCCATTGCTAGTACATCAACTCTGTGGAGGAGGCATTCTAAGGCATGTCATAAATGCACCCAGTGAAGCTACAGTCCCTACAGTCCCTACTTCCCATTTCATCTGAAATTCGCTTATTGTCGCCAATAGAGATGTAGAACAACAGGTAGAAATCATAGGAAAAAAGAAAAAGAAGAAGAGGAGGAGGAGGGTGGGGAGGGAGAATGCATTTCTTTTTTTATTTCTCTCCTAACCCAGCAGGACTTCAATTGAAAGCGTTCCCTGCTGGTAGCATCTGTGGGTGAAAAATGAAGGCAAAATCAGGGCTGCTTCACTTACTGTATCTATGGAAAGACCACGACAACAAGCTTGTGTGAGTGGGACCTAAGTTTCCTACCATATAAAAGTCTGGATCAAAAGTACTTTAATCTTAATTAATTTTATATTTTAACTTAAGCCTATTTTTACAGCCATGAAAAAGACCATGCAAACTTTTAAATAAGGACACAACCAGATAAACAAAATGACTCAGGGTCACTTGGCTTTTCAGTGGAGCATGTTGTGAAGAAAACTGCATGACTATGACCACATAGTCATTCAGAGGTGACTATGACCAGGTGTTGTTTCTAGTTTTTATGTTCACATATTCAGTTCTCTGTCTGCTGGACTGGAATATTGGAGTAATATATATTCATTAGGGATGTGCAAAACTCATTGATTTTAGAACAGAACATTTGGGAAAAGTCCAGAACATTCTGAGCTTCCCCTGGACCATGCCTTACCTACTTCTGAAAACCACCAAACAGTCCCACAAAGTGATAAATTAATTCTGGATTCCAAAAGCCACTTCGGTTTTTTTGCATGGATTTCAATCCAAATATTTCAGAAATGGGAATGGGTGCACGTATTGTCAACCTGAAAGATTACATGTTATTATAAAGCTGGGGGAAAAGTTGGGAAAGGGTTACCTTCTCATAACTTCTAGATATTGAGGGAGATAATTTTTTATTGGATTGTTAGTGGTGGTTTTCCCCTGCAAGGAACTTCAAAGAATAGAAAGGAACTCGTTCATTCCACAAAGTTTCAAGGGTCTCCCAGTTTCAATTCTATTTATTCAAGTTACTGCTATCAAAGATGCCACTTGTGCAGCTTAGGAATTTGTTACAATGGCTTAAATATTAATACATGTAAGCTAGCAAAATGAATACAATTATCTTAAGGGAAACACAAGCTATTCTTCTCAAGTACAACAATAATAGTATGGCCTTAATAAATTATGATAATCCTCCATAATTTACCACTGGAACTCTTTCTTTCTTTGTTCTTGGAACATTGGTTAAAATACTGTAATTAAGAATGTGAAACCTCATTGAAGTATGGTACAATTAATTTTTCTATTGCAGACATTTATAATGTAATGTAGTATTCTCCACGTTCACTCAAAATGTTTCCAAAATATTTGAGTGAAGCTTTGGAAGGCAGATTTTGCTGTCTTGTGCTTTGAGAAAGCAATAAAGCCGAAACCCTTGTAAGTGTCTCTCTATAATGTGTACAACTTTGAGGTTTGATTTCTCTGTGTAAATCAGCCATCATAACTCTGTCACGAGAGTTAGAGAGAGAGATTTCTTCGTATTACTGATACTATGATGTTCCACAGGGACTGCTCAAACACCCTAATAAAGTTATACTGACGGAATACAACCTCAGAAGAATACAATGGCTTTGACTTTATGGACCACATTACTATTTCAGAACCAAGAAGAATTCAACAATCTGCCCCATCTTATAATTTCTCACCCAGATACATCCTAATTGTGATAGAAGACCAGTGTTTGACAATGTTTTGATGGATTTGTAGGCTTTGTTATGTAGATACTCCTTTGGGAATAAAGGTTGGAATTCTAATACCCAAAACACCTGTTAGAGGCCAGTTTACTTAACCTAAGCTTGGGGCACCTTGCTGGCTTTGACTGATCTTAAAAAAGTGAAGCAGAATCAGACCTGATTAGTACCCAGATGGGAGAATACCAAGAAATTTCAGGGCTAGGAAGTTAAAAAAATCCCAGAAGAAAACAGTAAGCCATTTTTCCAGTTGACAAGAAAGCTACATGGATGGTGAGCTCCATTCAAAGGACCCTCAACTCTTTTTTTTTTTCCCTGAGTATACTATATGATGGTTTATCGTAATTACTTGTAATGACTGCATTCCCACAAAACAGTGAATTATAAAAGATCTAACTCTATATTAGCTTAGTCTAGTATGCTGTGCAAATCCAGATAGTGACCCTTTTATATCTTTCCAGGCAGGAAAAATTCATGTCCCAGAGCAATGATTAGTAACTTATGACCTTCATATATTAAGGCATTGCAATTTCTAGCATCCCACACTATTTACTTTCTTGTTGCTGTTACTCTTTTTGCTTCACAGTTTGTATGTTAGTCTGTGCAACTTTTTTCAACACAGATGGTCTGCATTGCCCAACCAGGTCAGTGCTTCTTTATTCAGTCTATGGCACAAGAAATTTTGTTCAATATATCTGATAAATAAATAAATATTTAGTGAAGCAGCTTACTGAGGTGTAAGCTTGAGATCCAGTTCCATCCTGGCTACTTCCCTTCCTCCTTTGTAGGGAAGGCTCTGCCTTTTCATCTTTATAACTTTCTTTTCCAATATTTTTCCCCATTGCTATAGCCATATTCAAGTAGGATTTCCTTTTGATTTTGTCATTACTGACACATCTGAAATAATAATTTGGTCTTGGAACATTGGTTTGTCTTCTGGAATTGCACAGTGAGAGCAGAGTTATAACTAATTATCCTTGTTAGGATTTATTATTAACCAAGAAGAATGAGATATAGTCAGTGGAAATGAAAGGAAATCACAATTCCTCTGTTTAAGAATTTATCATCTAAACTAGAATTAGCCTTGCATTCTTCATAGGTTTAATTCAAGGTAACCTTGAATGTTTCTACTTGGATAGAGTTTCACAAAATTTCAAAGGTAGGAAAAATAAGCTTTCCTAGAGTGAATTAACTTCCAAGCATCCTTAAAATGCAACAATTTCCTACCTAAAATATTGGCAATAAATTAGAATTCTATGTCCATGAGGAAATTCTATTTATTGATTTAGAAATCAAGAAGCTGCAAAGTCTATTAAAAAAACAACAACTAAGAAAACAGAACAAAATCCTCTCTCTCACTCACTCACAACATTTCTTTAGTAATGGGAAACATTAATGGTTAGTAAAATGTTGCAAATTTGAACCTTTCAGTTACCCTTTTACTGTTTCTCAAGTTCTCCCAACCTGGCACCTGCTAATTATATTGGTCTCTAGTTCCTAGCACCCTAGAAACCACCTCCCACTCTAGACTCTTCAAAACTTTAGAAAACAATCCGGAATTATTCCCCTTTTCCAGACAGTATGTTCATTTTTTTTCTGAAAAGAAGAATCTGATAAGCTCAGTGCTAAATATTGTTACATAAGGGAAAGCTAAACATGCATCAGCACTGTCTTAATCTGAATTTGCTTCTTGTTCTCATGTTAGCTTCTTGCCTTTTCCTATCTCTGCATTTAATTCGCCCCTCTGTAAACCAAACCAGATATCAATTATGCAGCTCATGTTGGTAACCATCATTTTCTAGTTCAGATATAACAAGAATTAGGGTTATATAAGCATTGAATCATGGCAGATCAAGAAGAGCGGAGGAAAGGATCAGCATACTAATGGAATACACAGTCATATCCTGAATTTGTATCTCAGTTGAATAAACTCGGTTAAACAAACTGAGTCTGAACTGGTCTTGTATATCTTTCTTCTTCCATTTAGGAATTCAGCCTACGATCCTCATTTATCCTTATCTTTTGCTTGCTTTTTTCTTCTTATTCCTTCATGTTACCAGTTCTTGCTAAGCCCACTACTGTGTCTATTTTCCTTTCACTGCCAGTGGACCCATCTATCTTGTTTCACTGTATTCTGATCACATCTTGCTTTCAGCCTGTAATTGTCATTCTAATTTCCTAATCAACCAACCTAACTTCCCCAACACATTGCAGACTAAATGTGCAAATGGAAACAACCATCATGGGTAGGAAAGACCCAAGTTTTTGATTCACAAATGAATTGTGCAGGGCAATACAAACTATTTCCAATTGCTTCCTGACGGATCCACACACAGCCCTAATCAATGTTCCTCTGGATTCTATGTAGGACAAACAGAACAAGCTTTGCTCAGAATAATTAATGGACATAAGGACTCAGAACAAGGACAAAGTAATCTCAGAGCATTTCAACCTCCCAAGGTACTCTGTTGCAGACTTCAGATGATCATCCTCAAAAAATGAGACTTTAACAGCACTGTTGAGTGAGAAATTGCTAGACTCTCATTCATCAAAATGTTTCAGGCTATCTCAGAAGTTCTCAACACACAATGAGTTTTTAATACATAACAATTGTTAAATGATTTCTGTCATATATCCCGTATCTGTATAATCAACTTATCTTCTCCTTCCTCCCCCACCACTTCATCCCACCTTAAATCCTGCATCTGTGTAGCCTCTCTACCCATCTGATGAAGTGAGCTCCAGCTCACAAAAGCTTATCCCTTTAAATAAAATGCTACCACATTCCTTCTGAGTTTTGGTTACCATAGACTAACATAGCTCTCCACCTGAAAAATACAACTGTAAGAGCACAATTTGTTCTCTTTATTTGAATGCACTACCCACCTTTTACAAGGTACCTGAATCACTGATTTCATTATGTTGTCTGTCCAACCACTGCATTTAAGGTAACTCAGCAAGTGAAAATCAACGTAAAACCTAATTTCACCTAAAGGGCTTTCAGTTAAATAGGTTTGCCCATTAGAACAGATCACTGAAGTCAATAATCTATCCTTCAGCAGATAACCTTCAACAAAGATGCATTTGCTTATTATGGCACTTGAAAGCTGCTTTTCCAGCAACACCTTGATGTTCTGTTTTCTAAAAAAATGATGATCAATAAGATGACAGCAAAGTGTCCTATAGGAAACCAGAATTTATTTTAAAAAATCTATTCTAGTACCCATCAATCATAAGGTTTGCTTGAAGAAGGTCAAGTGCTTGTTTGTGTACTTCAAACTCTTTTTGTGCTATGTGTAAATTACTACACTCATAGACTACCTGGCCATGTATATAATACATAAGTTAATGTTGATGTAGTTGTGACTTCCAAAGTTATTTAAAAACATCAAATCCACAAAGGATGCAATAAAGTTAATGAGTTGGTCAATGCAGGAAAGATGGCATTTCTGGAGCAGAAATACCTGGGTGGCTGATTGCTCTAAGGATTATTTTTCTCTCCAAACTAAAAAACCATGTTTACTTTAAAAACATGGCTTAGAGAGTTGAAAAAGCATTGATTTTTCTATTTCTTCACTAGGAGAAATGAAAATAGGGGTGTCATACATGCTTGTTAATAATATAGAAAGCAGATCCAAAAAAATGTGTCAGGGCTTTGTTCCAAGAAAGAACAAATCCTCCTCCTCCTCCTCCTCCTCCTCCTCCTCCTAATGTTAATATGATGAGTCTATTTATATAAGCATTCTATATGATTTTAATTTGGAGTACTGGAAATTTATCTAACAAAATCTCTTTAGGTTTCCTTAGAATTCCTCAAATGCCTTGATTAATAAGGAACTTTAAATTTGCTTTACATTTTGAATTAGACAAAATATGGAGGCATTGCCAGCCAAGCCATGGTCAAGAAATACAAATTATCCAAATTTCAAATGAAGGTACTATTTCAGACACACTGAATATATAAAAGAAACCAGAATGGACTCGTGCATCGATTTATACATTTAGTGCTGGTTATCACATACAGGTGTTTGAGGAAAATATTCACCATTCTCTATGTTTATTAGAGAAAAGTATATGCAAAACTTCCTCCTTGTTCCTTTAGAAAAAAATGCAATAAAATATGTATAAAAAAAACTATATAAAAATCCATATGTTAAAGTAGATGTGTATAAAAATGTGTATGAATATTCATGCAAATCTTTCCTGCTGGAGTTCTGCAGTAAACAGTAGACTCACTGCAAGATGACAAGTTTGGCAAAAAATGTAATTGGCAGTATTGGTCCTTCCTGTAAGCCTGTTTCCTGTGTTGTCTTCCCTGGAATCAAAATGGCATCAAAAACCCAAGGAAGACATGCCTTCTGTCTCATTTCCTTCCATTGTCCATGATTTAGGTGTGAGCTACACTTCCTCACTTATTTTATTCCTCACTAGATTTCCCATGCCCTCCCTGGGATCGAGAAAGCACCAGGCAACTTCACATTTTTGAGAAACTGAACCATGATACAATGACAGTGCATGAAAGTAAAACAAGGTACCAAGAGGAAGGAAGGAAGGAAGGAAGGAAGGAAGGAAGGAAGGAAGGAAGGAAGGAAGGAAGGAAGGAAGGAAGGAAGGAAGGAAGGAAGGAAGGAGGAACATACTTTTTTAAAAAATGTGGAAAATGCATGTTTAAATATGGAGCCCCATTCGATTAGAGCCTTAGGCCAAAAGAACAGGGCTCCACAATGGCCTGGTTTTTTGCATTATTATGACCTTCCCTTCCCAAAATAGATCTTTCTTGATTCCTCCATGTATGTCTGATCTAGCGTCAGAGGACAGCTGAATTAATAATTGTACAATGTTACACTGCCCCAGTCATCAGACTTAAGATGGTTCACATATGGAAAGCAACCATTAAATCTTAAGATTCTAGAATTATTGAAAGAATAAAAGAAAATAATCAAAGCTGATAACATGGCAACATCATCCTCCAAATATAGAAAAGCTAGGGGAAGAGAACTGTTTTCACTTCCTCCAAATTATTAACGGGGAGGGTTGAATTGACAGCAGCAGATTTCTGCTCCTTCTTTCATTATTTCACTTCGTGCCCATTCACTCACTTTCTAGACCGATTTTCTTTATTCTCAGCAAATGCAGGAACATCCTCCACCCTCAATATTTAGGTAATTATTTGGGGGAGGGAGTGAAATGTAATTGTCTTTGGGATAAATATGATATATAACAGCTGGTAATATCCATTTTCAGATCTGACTCGGCTTTGTATCTCTTTCTTGTTAATTCAGTCAGCTGTAGCTTGTGTTTGGCTTTTGTTGTAAGCTTCAGACTGCAATGGCGTTACAGATGAATCATTAATATTGATCATCAGTAGGTTTCAAGTTGGCAACTCTGTCTTTGAGGATTTTAAGAGGTGCACAGGGGAGATCTAAAGGGAAAAATAAGGAAACTGGTATGTGCTGTGCTTTTCAAATCCCAGAGCAGAAGAACATTTCCAGCTCAATTAAGGTTCCTGACATCATTTAAAAAAGAAAGAAAGAAAGAAATGGCTGTAATGGGATAGAACTGGGAGTTGAATGTACTTATTCATTACAGGGCCTGGACGTTGTTATACAATGTTTATTATATGTTACCATTATTGTGCTTTAAAAGATAAAAGTTTAACAAGAGGAAGCCCATTTCCATGTATACTCTTCTAGAGTGTATTGGGAGTGATATATTGGGACAAAGAAGATGGGTGTGAGCTAACCAAAATCTTCCTTCCCCACATACAGAAGTAAAGAATTTCATGCAGAAGCAGTAGAAAGTTTCTATTTAATTTGCTCCCACATTCCTTACTACTTAATCAGCAGGTGACATCCCAAGAGGATAATATCATTATCTGCAATTGCAACCTTTCCAGGCTCCAGATACTCAGGATAGTTGTCCAGTGGCTGAATTCTTCAGTGGTCCATTTCAACTCCACTTCCACAAGGTTTCTTACTACTGCACTTGCACATCATTTGATTCCTCTGTTCTTGGTCAGGATTTAATTCCTGGCTTCTGAAGGTGTGGACAGAATCTGCATACAGTATATCTGATATAAAATTGGATTACCCATTGATTTGACACCTATGGGTTTGGAGAGGGAAGTTATTTCTTTTACGAAAGCTAGGATCTTTATATATATATATATATATATATATATATATATATATATACACACACACACACACACACACACACACATATATATATATATAGAGAGAGAGAATGTATATTTTCATTATGAATAGATCTGCAATATATTAGGTGATTAATTTCCTCTATGTTCTTTTCGAACTGGTGAAGCATATTGATAGGATAACAGTATCATCTGCATAAACTAGGACCATTAAAGGTCTGTTGGCTGACTCAAGAGGATGATGTTCTTAGATTGACTCTAAGAACAAGAAGTGGCTTTTTTAACAAGTAGGAAGCCTGCAAGAATTTATTCATGGTGGACTCAGAAGCTCCTTTATCCCTTAAGGTTATAGGGACATAGCATTTTATTTTTCCTATTGGAGTTAAGCTAATGGGAAAAAGAAATACTCCTTTGTTTCCTAATAAGGGTAAAGATTAAAAAAAAAAAGTTGCTGATCCCTGAGTCAGGAGAGTGGAGGCTCAGCACAGAGAAGGATAGCCTCATTCACTTTATAGAAACTTTAGCTCTGCCAAGGGAACTGCTTAATTTGAATAGTACCATGGGAGGGACTAAAATAAATGTAAAGTGACCATTCCAGTAAGTGCTATGGTGAAACCCTATCTTCAGAAGGAAAACTGTTTGGCTGCTTGGAGCACATAGAACTGTTTTTAGACTTAAAGAAATAAACAGGATTTCTGATCCTTCCAGGAAGTGCTGAGGATGAAGCAACTTCAGGAAGGAGAACCACATGCTGTTGTAAAAGTGTGTGCAGTACATTTTCAGAGTTAAAGAAATATCCATGTTCCCTAGCCCTTTCCTATATTTTCAAAGCAAGCCCAACCTTTATCTTAACAGCTGGGGGATTTTCATCCAGTTTTTATTGAATCCTTTTGGAAAAGCTGCCTGACCAGGAAAGTTCTCACTCCGTAAATCAAGCAAATAGATGGAATAGACCGATCCTGCTCTCCTCCTGCTTAGTTAGGTATAACATTTTCATTCTTTCATCAAGGATTTAAAAATAACTGGTAGATTTAGCCCAGAAGAATTAGCCTATTGGCTGTGGAATGGAAGGAGTTATACAAATCCCAGAAATAAATCAAGTGTATTTTTTCTTGAATACGTAATGTATTTCACATATCACAGAGCAAGAAACTTGATCAAGAAACATGATCAATGTATCAAGTGCATTTATTATGTTTTTCAGTGCTGATAGATAGATGGATAGATAGATGATAAATAATCTATGGATGTCTGCAGGTGTCTGTGTGTCTGTGTGCGTGTGTGCCAAATGCAATTCTAGAGCTTATAGATCAAGATCTTTCAAGAGAAAAGGGTAATGATAGTGCTATAAACCTTTGCAAGTAGAATAAGATAATAAGAAGGATGGTCAAATCCTGATTATTGTATGGCTATGACATAATCACCAGTATGTCACGTGTACTAACTATGACAATATCAAAATTTATGAATGACTGAATCCTTGGAGATGCATGAAAAATCCATTGCTACATTATTATTCAAACTGATCGTTCTTTGGTCAATGATGCTGAATGTTGTGCTATGCTCAGATGTTGAGTTTCTTGGACATTTCAATTCTATTTTCATCTAATTAAATAAAATAAAATACATTTTAAATGCTTATATTTCAAGAAAAGAATTTAAAATGCAAATATGCATTGTTTTTCTTGAATGTAGCTTTAAAGTAGAAATAAATATGAATGAATACAAGGCACAGAGTAGAAATAGACTGATTTTTAGTCTGATACTAAAATTTGATACATTTGATACACTTGATACATTGATCATGTTTCTTGATCAAGTTTCTTGCTCTGTGATATGTGAAATACATTACGTATTCAAGAAAAAATACACTTCATTTATTTCTGGGATTTGTATAACTCCTTCCATTCCACAGCCAATAGGCTAATTCTTCTGGGCTAAATCTACCAGTTATTTTTAAATCCTTGATGAAAGAATGAAAATGTTATACCTAACTAAGCAGGAGGAGAGCAGGATCGGTCTATTCCATCTATTTGCTTGATTTACGGAGTGAGAACTTTCCTGGTCAGGCAGCTTTTCCAAAAGGATTCAATAAAAACTGGATGAAAATCCCCCAGCTGTTAAGATAAAGGTTGGGCTTGCTTTGAAAATATAGGAAAGGGCTGGGGAACATGGATATTTCTTTAACTCTGAAAATGTACTATACACATTTAGACCTATTATATGTATTCATTTTTGGAACAATTTCTTAGGCATTTTCAAGAATACTGGAAAGGTTTATGAATATTGCTTATTGGAAAGCTAAGAATTATAGTTATTAAGCTGATTAAAAACCAAATAAAACTAATTAACATTTTCTGATACATTTTATAATGGACACATTTCATTAATTTGCAATGGGAAAACCTTTAAATAAATCTTTCTCTGAAATAAAGAAAATAATTTTGCTAGTTTCCAATGCTGTGACTCTGATATCAGTGGGATTGCACACAAGAGTTATTCTTTTTTTCCTTGCCCCCACCCCTGTTTTACAGGATTCTTTTAAAAGGCTATTGTAAGATTGCTGATGCATTGGTAAAAATAAAGTATTGTTTCTCTCTCTCTCTCTCTCTGAATGTGTGTGTGCATGAATAGGCTTAATTAAAGGTGTGGTGCAGGTTATGATGTAATAGATAGGAGTCTGAGCTACAGATCAGAAATCATGATTTAAAACATTTTTTGTGGCATTTTACCAGGTGGTCTATAACAGCAAGTTTTACAGAAATAGGATAATCTTTTTATGGCCACGCACTGCACCCATAATTTTTTCACCCATCCAGATGGACAAACGGGCAATATTATTTGAAGTGATATAGCTTGTGAGCTGAAATTGTTTGTACCTTGGTGGTCTTTGCTCTTGTGCTTATGTTTATTTGTAAAAATTACTTCTCCTCTTCCTCCTCCTCCTCCTTTCATGAGGATTCATTCTGGATGTTTTCCAAATATTAAAT
>NW_028277053.1:15950000-16072500 GCF_059951505.1 Python bivittatus
ACAAGCATTTCACCCAACTCTGTGCCCAGGTATTTTCATTAACTTAATGACTTGGGGGCTGCTTTAAAAACAACAACATGGCATCTTTTAATAGATACGGGTCAAAACAGAAAGTGGGATAACATGCATTGAGTGGCATTAGGAAAACAAACTCCAGCCTTTCTATATCATGTTGAACGCATGGCACAATTCCCTTGATTTATTCTTCGGGATAATTGTCCTGATTTTTTTCTTGTTGTTTTACTTCAAAACTTATGGCAGATGTGTTCTTGAAAAATTATGCCTGTCACCGAAAATTTGGAGGGAGTCTTGGAATGCCCAATTATGCGAGAGTTATAGCTTGTATGAGGGACACCTACTGTTTTAAAGGAGGAGGTGGGATTTATAAATTTTCCACATAGGAAGTTGTGTCAGAAAGATTTAATGGAAGGGGGATTGGAACAAAAGATAGTGACTATAGTTATTTTTGTTTTTCTGACACCTCTTTTGGAAACACCAATTAATTATTAACTGCCACCGTGACTTAGAGACCTAGCTCAAATAGTTTACTCATACATTTTTATTACATGTTGCTTTAAGAAGTGCATAATGTATAATGCAGGTGGCCGACTCTTATGCATTGCCCATACTATTTTAACTATTTATATTAGCAAAATGTAAGGCACAAGCAAAGGATGGGGAAAATCAGGCTTAGCAGAAAAACATGTGGAAGGCATCTGGATGTCCTTGATAACCACTGGTTAAACAGGACCCAGCAATGTGATGGACCTGCTAAAAAGGCAAATACTTTTTTGGGATGTCTTAATAGGATCATGGCAAATAATTGTTACACTCTTTTCTCAGACCCCATTTGGAGTGTTGCGTTAAGTTCTGGACACCAGAATTGAAAACGTCTAGTGACAAAGAGGCCTATTAAGAGGACAAATTGTCCAGAAATCAAACTCTATGAGAAACAGTTAAAGGAACTAGGTATGAAGAGACAGCTGAGGGGTGGGGTCAGCAGAAGGGTTGATGGCAATTGTAACACCAAATGGGAAGTGGATTTTTGGGGGGTGGGGGGTGATAGGACTAGAACCAGTGGGTAAAAATAGTAAGAGAGGAGGAACTTCTTGATTGTGTGTGCTAGCAGCCAGTGAAAGAGGATGCCTCGTGAAGTAGTCAGCGGTTGGAGGGTCATCTGTCAGAAATGGTCCAGTGGATCCTGCACTGAGCAGGAAGTTGGAGTTCTATGATTATATATTTTCAGTGGTATTTGGTATTCTTTACTGATTTGCAAAAATATTTTTTTAGCCTAATGAACAAGCATCTTCGGATAATATTCTTATTAGCCCTTTAAAGAAAAGAACCCTCCGATCCAAAAGAATAAAACATATACTCAAAGACTGATGCAAGACCAATTCAGAAATGTGTACTGTTTAGTTCCATCCCACTTCAGGTCATATTCAGAAATACAGAGAAGGACCAAAGGCTGCATTCCAACTTTTCTCTTTATTCACCTTCCAAAGAGACACATGGACTGGGGTTGCATTCACTCTCTGTCCGTAATTGAGTTTTTTAGCCTATATGTCTAACTCCCATGAGCAAAGCTTCTGGATCAGACTACAATGAGTACCTGGAAACCAGTGTAAGGTATTGCTGAAATTGACATTCATGGTCAATTCATGGCATTTGCCTAACTAAATTAGACCACAAATTGGTTTCAGCACATCAAATAACCTGATTTTTTGCTTGATTTTTTGCTTGATTTTTTTATTGACATTTGTATTTCTACTTTTCATTATTGTATGAAAATACAATAAGTGGGCAACCATATCAATTGAAAATCATCATTATCATCATCATCTTATCTGTTTAAATATCTACAGTTCGGAAACCATGTATACCATATACATGCAACACCTTCCTTCTGAAATAGCAGCCAAAGTGAAGCTTGTTGTCTTCACAATGCCTTTTTGAAACTGGACACCATCTTCAAACCAACCTGGTGGCCTGAATAAGCCAGGATATTATGAGTTAAGCATAAGTCCTCATTTTGTGCAAACTCGGGGCGGGGGGGAAGCTCTGTGAGAAAAATCAGGATTTTAATCTAAACTTTGGTTTCAATTCTTGATGAATTTTTCAGTCGGAACATAGTTTTCCAGTCTAGATGACATGGGAAATTATGGACCAGATTTTTTTTCCCATTTGCAAATCTTGGTGCAAACAGCTCCTAGCAACATCTTCTTCTCTTTTTCTTTCTCCTGTGTACCCATGACATTGCCTTAATCTCATGCCCAGTCCGTGAGTGAATCCAGATTCCTACTTTAGTTAAAATATTTTTATCCCTTAAGGTGAGAGAATCCAATGACAGTCACAGGGTGTGTAAAATCTGTTGCACTTTTCCATCATTATATCAGAGGTAAACTCAAGTAACAAGAACAGATGGGTTTTTACAGGTACATATTGGCCATTTTAAGCTGAAGAATCCATGACCCTAGAAACAATATTCTAGGCTGATTTGCTTAGCTAAATGCCATGGTCAATTTCAACAGTACACTTATACCAGTTTCCATCTTACTTAACAGGTCTTCTTACCTGCCACCATTCTACTGTTTCAGGGTTTCTCAATCTCAACAACCTTAAGATGTGTGGACTTCAACTCCCAGAATTCTCCAGCCAGCATGCTGGAGAATCCACTTCAGGAGTGATTTTTGGAAAATCTCTAGGCTTCAGTTTATGGAGTTAGAATTATTGGAGACAATTTGCTACACGCCACTTAAAAAAAAAAAAAATCTTGCCCTGTATTGTTTCACAATTTGGCAAATATTATAGTTGGAGAACAGCATTTCATGCCAATTAAGCCTCAAACTATCAGTACTAAAAAGTTTATTTCAGGCTAGCTGTAGTTCCACACTGAAGAACATTCTCACTGTGCCATCAAGTGAAATGCTTCTATTTTTAATAGAAGAGATAGAAGAGAATACATTTGGCTGTGCTTTGAAATCAAACGGTGTATCAATATATACCATTAAATACTACTGAATAAGAATACTGACACATATTGAAATAGTTTTGATTATCCATTTAAACTTGCCATTTTTGCCTTTCAACATAGAAGCCCCTAATCAATACGTAGTACTAATACAGACTGTAGTATTTCAGTTTCACTGGTCTATCAGTCTGTATTTCACATGTGAAGAATGGAATTATCAAGAAGAAACCTGGTCTTCATGGTCAGGATCAGTTTGTTGTACAGAAGAAGGTTCCCCCCCCCCTTTCTCTTTCTCTTTCTCGATTTGGGACATGCAAGAATCCCCATTCCTGAAACAATGTTGGAAGAAACACACTAACAAACTGAGTTTCAAGCCAGCATGCTCATGAACAATTAAAAGAACTGTCCAGCATAAGAAAATTTTTGGACTGGTCTCCTTGGCTCTCAAAAGGCAAACTTTCAGGGCTGTAGAATTTCTTCATTTTATGCCATTTAAATTAGCAGCTTTCATGAGCAGGGCTGTTGGTGGGGTCTATGAAAAATATGAAAAATAGAAAGCTACTAGAATCTATCACAAGTTCTCTGATATAAAAGGCAGTGTTTCAATTCAGGTAGGAATGTGTGAAAATCACAGATGGGGCTAACCTTCCCTTTGAAAAGATTCAGCCAAGCTTAATATCCCTACAGATGTTTCCTTAAGCATGTTGTTCCACCCCAATGGCAATTTTAGATTAAGACTATTAGGTATGGTGGAAGGGAAATGCTACGCATTATCTGCTTCATCACTTGATCCAAACAACTTTACAGATTACACTCAATGCACCATACTCAATGTACCATATTTCTAAAAGAAGGTGGTGGTGGGGGGATTCCATCCACATAAAATTCTTGCCACTGAAGCATACTGACTGTGTGTTTATACCATACTTACAGCTGCACTTCTAACAACCTCTTATTACACCAAAGGGATGACTAACACACAATGATTATGTACTTAAGTTATGACACTAGATGCAAATACGTTAGTGATGATACAGGTTGACGTCTGAGCCCCATTTATCCTGTTGATCCCCAGGAGTTTAACTCATTTACTGAATCATCCCATTTATGTATGTATGTATGTATGTATGTATGTATGTATGTATTTGCACAAAAGATTGATTTATACATTTACCATATCGCCTGAATACTACGTGACAAAAAAATACAGAATAATACACAGTAAGTTAAGCCTAAAACTAGCAAAGTTTTAGTGTGATAAATGAATGTACCCACAACATTTGTAACTGGTCTAATTAAGCCTGTTGTGGGGAAATGGCTGGCATGTTTCATTCAAACATACAACGGATGCTTAGCTAAACAGTTTTCATCCAAATATCATCCATTAAAAATGATTTCCGAGTCAGATCAATCCACTGTAGTGTAAAATTAATTTGGTTTTGTGGCTATTTTTCTGGCAGACTTTCTGTGATAACCTCCTTTAGATGAATAGGAGCTTCACCATACAACTTCTTTGGTTTTCTTAGCTTCTTGGCCACAGTTCTTCAGTCTCCAAAGTAACCACTGACTTTTTTTCAATAAACTGCAGCATTTCCTACACTTAAAAAAATAGGTCTTTTTTTTTTTTTTTTTAGTTCTCCTGAACAGATTTCCTTCGGAATATATCCATTAAGTCCTCTATCCTTAATGGATAGAAAACTGACCTACACAGCAAGATCTGGAGGACATTAGATAAGCTTCTTTGCCTTCTCCGTCTAGAGCTGACTTGCTTTCTCACCCTTAGTCCTAATGTACAAAATGGAAGTAATGTTGCTAATTAGCTTTTCGGGATTGCTGTAACAATTAGTTTACAAGAAAAATAGTAAGATTCTGAATAACCCAAAGCAACACATAAATGCCAAAGGTCTTATAAAGCATCACACGCCAATTAACTTCAGGAAAATCCTAGTAATCAAACGGTTTCAAATTCAAACCATTTCAGGCAGAAACCACTCCAGTCTGAGACTGAAACAGTTCCCTGATATCAGAGAAAGAATGATCTCAACCATCCCAGAAGGGTTTCAATATCAGAAGAACCCTGCCTGAGGTACCCACAAAATATAATAAAAAAAAGTCAATTAGATGGAGATTAAAAAAATTTAAAAAAAAAGGCAGAGCTTTAATCAGACCATTAAGGCTACTATTTTGACTTTTTTAACCACACCCCAAAGACAACCCCATTTAACTTAAAACCAGCCCATTCGGTTGTTTGAATACCTATAGTATGTTTTGCACATAGAAGAGAGCTCTTTGCACTCAAACGTTTCAAATTCAAACCATTTTGCACAACACTAATCCTAGATACTGATTGCGCAGAAAAAAATAACATTGCTTACTCTTCACATTTTAATATAACCTTTTCCAGTTCAAAGCTCTGGGTGCATGTCCATTTTTAATTAAGATTGTGACTCTGATCAGATTAAGGAACTTTCTGAAAATAAGGATAACTCAGATATTGAATGAAAATGTGAGTGATGCCTCTGGATGGTGCTCAGTCTTGGTTATTAGCAAATAATGATTAGGGTTCGGAGATAAATATTGCATGAACATAAGGGAAGATGGGGGCCTGCAGTTTCCCAGGAATGAATAAAAGACAACTGCTATGAGACTCACCCAGAATGAACAAATATAAGGGATCATGGGAGTTGTAGCTGAGCATTTCAAAGCCCACAAGTTGCCTATCCCTAACTCATGGCTTCCAAAGTGAAATCATCTAAACTTAATCTCCTAAATATTGATCTCCTTTTTTATAATTTTACTACTACTACTACTACTACTACTATTATTATTATTATTATTATTGCTTTTAAATATTTTTTATTTCTAACAAAATGACAGTAACTATAAACAGTGCAATAAAATTCAACAATTCATAAAACCACATATTAATAATTTCTTAATATTCCTCCCACACATAAATATATTCATCTGGCATAAAAAAAATTATGGTTTCCCTGATTAGCATAAGATGTAACATCGGACCATGTATTTGAGAAGGCTTTACATTTAGCATGGCCAGAAGGCAGCTGAAGAGGGTAGGTCAAATTTCTCAGCTATGGAATATGCCCAACATTTTGGTACTTATAGCTTTATTCTCTAGCATTCATACTTTGTCACAGGTAGAGATAAGGACATATCCTGTGAACAACTCTATGCCATATTGTTGTTAAGAAAAAGATTGGTTATCTTAGGGTTGCTGCTAAGATGAGACTCAATCTGAAAGCTTTGTTGCAACTGCCTTGATTGTTTATTTAATTAGGATTGATTTTTTTCACTACAGTTTCCCTTTAGGTTTCTGGAATAATGTCCCAAATGTCAGTTTCCAGTGGTTTCCCTTTATTTGCATCCATTGATTATCATTACCATCTTCATAAAATCTGTTAGAGTCAAGATCTCTCAATCTTAATCTATGCAGCTGGAACAAAGAAAATGATGAAAGGTGAAATGAAATATTTAGAATCTGTCTTGTTCAATTTCTGAGTTAAAATTTTTCACTATAGGACAAGAAGTATTGTGAGGAAGACATTCCTAAATCCATTATTGTCATTTTTTTTCAATAACATTTTGCCAGAATTCATGGGAGAGCTACTCAGAATAAAACGCATACTGTAATTTCTCATAGAAAGAATTAATGTTATGCTGTTTCGATGTCACAGTAATTTACTGAAAATTAAGTTAAACCCATGCTGCATGAGAAATAATAACAATGAAAAAAATGCATTTCATTCCTCTGTTGTATTTATTTCCTTCCTTGCTTGCTTACCTTCCTATGGTGTGTAAGTGCAGATCTTCCAGGCCACAAATAGCTGGTGAACCATTAAACAGGAGCAAAGAAATAAAGGAATCATTAACTCTTTGCTGCCATCTAGTGGGAATCCAACTATCTGCAGCCAGCATGAAGCCTACAGAACCCATATCTCCAAAGATTGTCTTCCTGGGAGACCCAACCTTATCCAAACCATTGTAATTCAAGTCTGGAACATTTTCCTCAGGCCTTGGCAAGCAAAACAATTTTTCACCTTGATGCTTTATCTGGAATTCTCCTCTTCCCCTCCTTCCACTGAAATGCAGGCAGACAATAGCCTATTGTTACTGTCTCTTCAATTCTTTGACCAATGTGAGGTAATCATAAGGTCTTTCTTCTCTTTTCCTCACTCTCCTCTCCTCTCCTTCCCTTTTCTACTTCTCCTGCTTCTCCTGGAATGGATTGATGCTATCTGTATGAATTTGTTTCTGTACTTAAAGGAAGAGTTAACAGATAAGGTGCGTGGAAGGAACATAAACCACAGTACATTTAAATTGCTGGGAAAGGGAATCAGACTAGTGGTGGGTTAAGACTGATCACTTCTGCTGTGAAGTGGATGACACTAATTCTGCACAAATGTAGCAAGCAAGCTTAGATTTAAATTTCATTAAGCCTTCTGTTGGAGGGGGTGAATCCTGCAAGGCTAATGATGGGGTGGGGGGAAGAATATGATTTACAAGAAGTCTGATGTTACTTTGCATTTTGCAAACACCGAAAACAGATATAAAAGCTTCAAAGAACTCATGTTTTCTTATCCATATGTTTTCTGCTGTAGGATAAAGGGCCTATTTCACCTTCGTAACATTGGAGGCAAATTTGACAGGGGACCAATATTTGAAAATTTTCACTGAGCCTGTATAGCTTGTGATTGACCAAGCTGAGCATAGGCCAGGCCATCAGCCATTTCTTGCTGTCTGACAGAAGCTTCAATATTATCATTCCTCAGGTTTGTAGTTCAAGACTGACAAGAAAACAGGAAGGTTCCAGGTGGGCACCATTCACAGCTGCCAGATAGCATTCAAGGTGAGGAAGCTGCTTTAAAGATAGTAGTCCATGCACTGCATTA
The DNA here is from genome assembly GCF_059951505.1 of Python bivittatus. Classification (NCBI taxonomy): domain Eukaryota; kingdom Metazoa; phylum Chordata; class Lepidosauria; order Squamata; family Pythonidae; genus Python; species Python bivittatus. Next base: position 15,957,882 of record NW_028277053.1, read on the forward strand.
AAAAAAAAAAAAAAAAAGAGGTACAAGAGTCTGATCTCAAAGTAAATTGAATTTTGCCTTAAGGAATCTTGATTCTGAAATGGGTGTCAGTATTAACTAAATGCAGTTAATATGGCTTTCTTGTTCTCCATATTTCACCCTGCATTTTTAAATATTTGATTTTGTATGCAATTATATTTGTTTGCAATGGTATAACATTTCTTGCAATGATATGCCTCTCTTTCTTGCTGTGATGCTAAATATTTTAAGGGTTTGTTCTTTCAACTAATCTCCCAGGGCAATGATGCTAGCTCAGCCTAAGGAATTTTACACTCTCACATGACCAATGTCATTTCACATACTGCAATTAATTGGGCTAGTATTCCTTCAAAACTAACTTAGGACATCCACTGGCTGAGGATACTGAGATAGCTTAGCAGGAGCAGAATTGTCTTCATCTCCAATATTATGCCAATTTGTCTTTTCCACCAGCATCTCCTATCTGAAGCAGGTAACTCATTATGGTTGGACAAACCCAAGTCATGTAACAGATAGGATTATGGTAGTTTGCCAGGAAATTTACTCAACTCTCGATTTTCTCATTTCCTCATTTCTTACCTTGCATCAGGAAGTCTTGGACTCCAAGAGTGGCAGGAAAAAAGGGAAACACTTAAGAGAGCTGTCCTGATCTTTGAACAACCATGTTTTTACAAGAAAATCCAAATCCATGAAAATTCAGTTATAGAATCATTCTTACACCTCATCTAAATACCCAGTTGGATGTTTTACAAGTCTTAGTTACTTTTCATATAATGTTCTTGCTTCAGGAAGAAGATAAAGGGTACTGAACATGAAATCATCAACATCGTCATTGTTATGAGAAGAACATGGATTGTTGACCACCTGATATGTGGATATTAGAAGATTGCACAGACAAACCATTTGGAAAGATATAATAAAGTGTCCACTTTGACTCATTGGAATCTTAATAAGAATTAAAATTTAACAACAAAGATTTGTTGAAATCACACTAATGAAAAAGTGGCCAAAAAAGAAAACATTAAGATCCTGTGGGACTTCCAGATAAAAACTGATAAACATTTTGTCCACAATAAGTCAGGCATGACTGTAGTTACAAAGAAACAAATTGGGATAATTGAGATTTCAGTAGCTGGAGATTCATGAGTCATGATTTCTCAGTCTTAATCTATATAGCTGGAAGAAAGAAAATGATGAACAGTGAACCGAATGTTTTAGAGCCTGTCTTTCTCATTTTCTAAGTTAGAAATCTTGTACTGTAGGAAAAAACAAATATCGTGAGGAAGACATTCCTAAATCCATTATTCTCATTTTTTCCCCTTTCAATGAGAAAGAAGTAGAAAGATAGGGAAATACAATGACTTCCAACAGAGATTGAGTGAACGTGGAAAATCAAAGTTGTGATGCAAAATAGTGCTGGGTGTGTTTCACGCCATTCCAAAATATCAGGAAAGCACTTGGACATAGTAGGAATGGATAGAATCCCAACTCAAAAGTTGGGATTAAAAAAATTACAGAAGTTGATTACTTGTAACTGGGCATTAGTGCAACAATTTCTTTAACTATCCTAGCTCCTTGGGAAGAACCAAATCCAATCATTACTATCTAGACGACTATGTGTAAAGAGCAATGGTAACAATAATAACAACTCTAGACACGGTTCATAATTTTGGGCCCAGCATTTGCCCTCCTAAGGGTCCCCCCCCCCCGAATCCCCAGAATTGCATTATTGAAATCAGGCAGTAAACTGTCAAATAATAATTGCTATGGAGAAAATGTATTGATGTGATCATGTCAACAACAACTTGATAATGAATCAATCAAAATGTTACACTTCTTTGCTGCTTTTGAAAGCAAGCTCTAAAATGGGCGTATTAAAGGGACTTCTTCACAGCTTAAAATTCCATTCTCCCCCATCTGGTGACATTACTGCAACTTCAGAAACCGATCCCCCCCCCCTTGTTGCACATAATCTCACCCCCTACCCCCAAATCGATTCTTTCCTGAGCTACGAGAAAAAGTTCAGATGGTGCAAGATGTTGTTTTGGTGATGCAAACAGGACCCAAACTTAAGCAGAAAGAGAGATGTTCCCAACGGAAGAGAGGTGAAGCTATGTTTGGAACAGAACAAATAGACCATTCCATATTCCGTATTCTTCAACTGAGAATATGTTTTCTTATGGCTCCTTAGGAAAGGATTTTTCTTTGGACAGTTCCTTTGGCCTCATGAAAACTTTAATTTATTTATTTCTTCCAGCATAGAATCTGGGAAGAAGTGAGTCATAAATGTAACATAATATATTTTCCCTTAGACTGAACTTACTTCATCTTTTCTTGAAGATGTTCATCTTCAGTTGAAGATGTTTAAAAGAGAATCATAAAGAGCTGAACGGAAACTGTTCCAGCTCTGTGCCTCGTCTCTGAACACAGAACTGGAATCCTTGCCTAGGCTCTGATGAACAAGGTCAAGGAAAGGTTGCCAGTTGGGACGTTCCTTGCCCACAGGCTATTCTTTGACTTCTTGTCAATGGATATACCATATCTTTCAGCTTGCCCTTGGTGAACTGTGCGTTGATTAGAAACACTATAGAGCTAAGCATAGCTACACGCCTGACGTATTTTTTTCCCCATATGTCTGTATGTCTGTCTCTGTGTGACCTTATCTATTTACACTTATCAATTTGTTCAGGTATTTTTTATTCATTATTTCTCATGTATGTCTTCTAGAAAGGTGCAGAGAGGTCTTTCAGTATCAGGTTTCCCCACTCTTCAGCAGTCTCAACAGAAGATAAAATAATGCATAATATTTCGACTGATTACAATTTTATTATCAAGCCAGTGACACTGATTTATTAATATTGATTTCTTAGGTACATATCACTGTCGATGCTATTTCCTTTTATGTTTCTTGCCAAGTGGCTTAAAAATAAAATCAGTGAATTATGAATTTGGAGCTGCCACAAATTTTGATAGCTTGTTACTGTTCTGACACTGGGATGTCATATTTCATAAATGGCAATTTGCATTTAAAAGAAAATTCCTAGCTTATGAAGATATGAGATAGGGGGCTTCAATGTCTACACAGTGTCTGTCCTCTTGGAATACACATATCTCCCCATTTAATTAATTATAAGGATTGTGTTGACACCATTAACGTTTATGGATTTACAGCAGTCTGACCAGAAGCAGCAGCTGTTTTGGAATTAATAGACTCTGATAGAAGAGTGCAATCTAATCATTAACACTCAGATTAAAGGGAAAGAAGGGCGGTCTATTATTTTCAAGGTTCCTGGAAGGAGAAAAAAAAAAAAAAAAGGAGGAGGAGGAGGAGGAGGAGGAAGAAGAAGATAGAAATTGGTTTTTAAGCAGAGAGTTTTACTCCTAAAATGAACTAAAGAATTAGTATATTTCTGTCTTGTCAAACCTTTACATGTTAATTTCACTTACATCAAATATTTTGACATTTTTAAGCAAAAATCAAAACAGCAACAAAAATGTGGAATTCTACTTTTCAGACAACAGGAAATATATTTCAAGGCATTTGTCATTGTTCAGAAGGCATACTATCTAGCCAACTTTGGCTGATCTAGAAAAGTTAAGCAGGACTTCTGGGGACCTCACCAGGAAATCATGGGACCAGGCTAGGCGAGGAGATCAAAAACCATCCTGGATGATGACAATGACAAACCACTTCCAAATGGATGAAGAAGTTCAGGAAGTCCCCAGAATTTGAGGTTGAATTAAAAGATCTGTTTTTTATCACTGTCATGGGTACATAGGTGGTGGGTAGGGAGAGATTTTTGTAAGCTGCAATAGAAGGCCTCTTCCAATGCATTTTTTCAAGAATCTTCTTTCATAATATGGGTAATTCAAATGTTAAATGCTGTTAAGTAAACAAAATTATGTCAAATAGGATGATAATATGCTTTGTCATATTCTTTGAGATCTGGATATAATGTTAACATTTCCTCATGTTTCTATTCTTTTGGTTATGAACATTCAGTGAAAATTCCATCAGCAAGTTGACTTTGTTCATCCATACTGAATGACAATCAACTTCACGTCCAGTAGACCTATTACATGAACATACAGTATTGGGAACTGATTAAATATTAATTAAAACAGAGTATAATAAGAAGAACAAGAGAAATAATAGAGTTGATCATCATCAGAACAGGCTACATACTGACTGGCTATATAAAGTCCCCTCTTCATTTTTTCTGGCTTCCAGAAACTTAGTCATGCCACCAAAATTTAGTGGAAAACCATTAAAATACTGCATAAGTGTTTCCTTTCCTTTCCTTTCCTTTCCTTTCCTTTCCTTTCCTTTCCTTTCCTTTCCTTTCCTTTCCTTTCCTTTCCTTTCCTTTCCTTTCCTTTCCTTTCCTTTCCTTTCCTTTCCTTTCCTTTCTTCCCTTCCTTTCCCTTCCCTTCCCTTCCCTTCCCTTCCCTTCCCTTCCCTTCCCTTCCCTTCCCCATTCTTAAGCAAGGCATCAAATAACAGATTCTGTTTAAGCCTTACAATAGATTTAAAACAGTGACATTAATTTGTATGTATTCCCAAACAATAATCCTAGATCTTCCAACTTACATGATAGACCCAACTCAATTCTTACATTCCACTAACTCCACTGCAATTCTTGGTATCTCTTCCCTCTAAAAGAAAATCCCAGGAAAATGCAATTGCACCAGCCATCAATATTTTCCCTCTCTTGTCTTGAACAAACCAAGGACACATGCATGGACTTGAATCAGACTCAGCAATCCCACTTAGTTCTGAACTGATCTAAAAGGTTTTGACAGAATGCAGGTTCATTCTACTTTATCAGAAACTTGGATTTGGACAAACAAGGTCTATGTGCATTTTCAAGAGTTTAAATATGTGAAAGATCAATATTATCACTGCTCACTCATGCTCCTGGAGGTATGAGAAGTAGAAACAATGATGCAATTTGGTATTTTAGATCCCAGACAGGGTTTCTTTTACAGTATTTTCCCATTCTTTCTGCCCTACTACTGTTCCATTTCTTGATAAGAAAGAGAGAGACAGAGAGATGGATGAGACTTTTGTTAGCCATGCACTATCTACATTTTAAACGTAAATTATGGCATCATCAGTACTTCTGAAATAAACTGCAATTTGCTGATTATGGGATATGCTTAGCACATTCAATTAGGACAATAAACTGATCATCTGTAAGATTGTTTGGAAGATATTAACACAGGGAGGGAGGGAGGGAGGGAGGGAGGGAGGGAGGGAGGAAGGAAGGAAGGAAGGAAGGAAGGAAGGAAGGAAGGAAGGAAGGAAGGAAGGAAGGAAGGAAGGAAGGAAGGAAGGAAGGAAGGAAAGATTGCAACACGTTACGGAAGTGCTGACCTTGCCTCTCTCTGCCACTGCTCCATCATCAACCGTTCTTTCCTGAGTATGAAATGAACATGGCCTTGTGATTTAACAAACCACAGTAGGCTCTCATCTTATATGAAGTCCATTCAATGGGAACAGCAGCTGGTCTTCTCTTGTCCTGTACTGGAACAGTGCTCTGTGGGGTGAGAGCTGAACACTCTTTTCCCCTTATTTATATGATGATGATGATGATGATGATGATGATGCTGATGCTCAGAGGCACCTCTGGCTTCTTTTCATGGGAATAAACAAACAAATAAAGATAAGGAATTGATTAAAAGCATCTCCCATATTCTGCTTGGTTTATTGTTGTAATTTGCCTTGGAAGAAGAAGTAAACATGAACCAGCAAAAACATGGTTTTGATCCATCCACATTCAGCCTTTTGATGAATAGGGAAGACCATTCTATTTAGAATAAGGCAATTCAGTGCTGAATGCCCCAAATTCCTAAGCATTAGGCTAATTAAGGCCAATTACTAAATGCATCTGAAATTCCACAATTTCTTGTGGAACAATGTCTTACACAAACATTCTACAACTTAAGAACTCTTCATCTTTATGTAATAGAAGGAGGAATGTGAATTAAGTCTTGCAGCAGCTTAATGGGGTCCAAGATCATCTAGAAATGTTGTTTCTCATGGCTTCTGAAATCTTATCCTCAATGGCTTGGGTCTTTGCTTTTCAGGACATATAACAGACCCAGACAGTTTTGATAATTTATTCTGTTTTTTTTTTTAATGCCCTTTATACTGTTTAATGATATGCTGTACTTTTTATTTTTAATCTTTCAGGGAACTGAAACACAGTTTTTTTCTTCTTCTTCTTCTACAATAAATGATTAGTGAATACTTGGCACTTGGACTGGGCACAGCCGTTCCCTGACTGCCAAGATCCCTATGAATGTTTATCATATTCTAGTTCTAAAGATCCAGCTGATCCTTCTCACATGTGATGGTGTGTTTGTATCCAAGTGAAAACATCAACAACCTTTCCATTCTTCTAATTTCTTCTGGGCGCATCTTTGGGAAAAAAACACAAGAAGCTCTGCAAGAGAGCTGAGAATTTCTCTACTGTAGAAAATGGTTGGAAATGGTTCCAAGAACATCTTAAGAAACATGCAAGGGCCATAAAGCTTGGAACTCTATTGGCTCGTTCCAGCCAAGTATTTTCCAAATCATTTGTAGACTAACCTCACCTATCTTTACTGATGATGTGGCATGATGAATGCAAGTGAAGTCTCCAAGGTCAATTACTATGGAGAGAAGAATTCCTACCTCAAACATATTTTCAATCAACACTGTGTGTGGGTGTGTATTGTGTGGGTATTTATGCATAACACAGAGACACAATACATTTTGTTATGAACTCAGTCATCATCATTTGATGGTGTACCTTGTCATTTGAACCAATGCCAGAATTTATTTTAATAAAAACTTTGGAGGAATGCTAAGAAACATGTGGTTAATTGATTTATTTTTAAGTTCTTCATATTCTTAAAAAAGAGACAGAAGGAGAAAGAAATATATAACAGGATATGGAACCACACTATTTTCATTCCCTTTCTGATTGTTTCATTTATTTTTTTCTAGTTGAGAAACAATTGCACTGGGACCATGAGACACAGTGAAACTATTACCCATCTGGTATGCTGAGAATATAGAACCGAAAGAAGCCACTTTGCCACAACTTCTGAGAACAATGAAGTCACAAAGCTATACAATTTCATGCTACGTTAACCTTCTGAGGGAATTTGTGGCTGTCCAAGAATCATGCACACAGAGGAATCAGAAAAAAACCCTGTATCGCTTTTCAGGTGCTTTATAAAGCTAGATTAAATCATATCATCAGTAATGCAATTAAAATCTAGTTTACCTGGGAACTCAAGATCTCTGTCTTCTTTTTTCTTTTTGATACATAGTTGTGTACATTTCACACAAGGTCTATTAAGGCTCATCTTTATCCTAACACACTACAATGTTTTATGACTGATTTGTTTGGCAATTGCTTTTAATTAGAAAAAAAATGGAGTGGCAACTGAAACAGCAATATATGACAATGCTGATAATTAGATTTAGAATCACTGTTTGTCCTAAATGTGTGTATGTAATATCCTAAAACCTTAGGGACTTGCATGGTTATTAAGCAAAATCTCCCTTTCTATCTCAAAGGTATCCCCAAGTCGACCAGTCTGAATTTAGGGCATGTTTACATTTATGTCATTCTTTCAACAATTATTAGGAAGCCTTCAGTGAACAAGCCCAAGAAGGACTGGGTGGTTCCTGTTTCAAAGGTGATCTGGAAGCTTGGTGACTTACACAAACAACACACCTCTCTGTTATTGCCTAAAGTAGCCCCTCTTTTCTTCTGGCTTCCCACAAAGCTAAAAAAAAAAGGTGCACCCCCTTTAAGAAGTCAATTCATTAACATGAAGCATTTAAGCTCTTAAAGCAGCCTCCTCAATTTCAGGCTCACATTTCTGAATGTCAGTATAAAAGAGGGGTGCTTTGGAAATATAAACGGCTCTCTGTCCTTTGCATTTAATCTAAATAATGTATCAATGATAGAGATTATAATTATTAAATGAAAAGTCTTAACTAGATTTTGATCTGAATCCAAAAAGTATTCACTGTCGCAGCTGAGCTTTCAGAAACATTATTATTGTTTAATCTGGTAACAGAGCAATGCAGGATAAGTGCCTGTTACTGGCAAAATTCAATACTAGCTTTTCATTGTAACTGTAATATTCACAAAACTGTGGTACAAAGTAAGATGAAAGTGATAAAATTATATTTTAAAGCCATGGCACATTAAATCCATTAAATTACAGTAACTTAAAAAATGGAACAACAAGAACAATGAAGGAAAATACAGAAGTACAGATTTAATTAAAACCCTGGATGAGCAAAAACATGTTTAGCTGACACCAAAAGCTTGTAAGACCAGGGTATGCCATAACTGTGCAGGGGAGAATTTTGCAGTTCAAATGTCTCTATTGGAAATACAGTGGAACCTCGGTTCACGAACTTAATTGGTTCCGTGACTCTGGTCGCGACCCGAATTGGTCGCGACCCGAAGCAAATTTTCCCATAAGGTTCAATGTAATTACCATTAATCCGTTCTGGCGTGGAGGACAGGGAGGCGGCTATTGCTTGGAGGGAGAGTCCCCCTCCCTACAACCACGTGTCAGGGGCGAAAAAATGGCCGCAGACCACGTGTCAGGGGTGGAAAATGGCCGCGGACCGTGTCACGGGAGGGAAAATGGCCGCAGATCCTGTTCGTGACCCGATCCGGCGTTCGCGAATGGAGGCAAAATTTTGTGACCGGAGCTGTCCGTGACCCGAATTGGTCGTGAACAGAAGCGTTCATGACCTGAGGCACCACGGTACTCTCTCCTGGTTAACAGATACCTAGTAAATGCAACACCATCTGAAGAACATTCTCCCTCACTATATTTTAACAATTGTGTGAATGGTAAACTGTCCTGATCCTACTCACTCTTTGAACTTGGTAGCAAATTATTCCAAATGCAACAAGGGAGGTACAATTTCCAGAAACGCTCAGAAATTGGAGAAGGGAGACAATGTTATACTCTTTGCAAATCTAAAGTTACTATTAAGAAATGCATGATGACTAACTTTTTTTCATTTAAAAGTGTGTCTGCTTTATAAAATTCAGTATAAATTATTCCCACAATAATTATATTGTGGTGGTATGCCCGGCTTTTGGCCCCTAATCCTTTCTATAAGAGAAATAGGGTTCCCATTGTTTGTACTTCCATTCTGGAACATGTGAGCTCACAATGGGAAATGGGGAGGAGTTTTTATAGCTCCACCTTCTGGCTATATAACATTGCTATGTGCAACTAGAGGGTGCAGCCTTTCCTCCTACCCCCCATGCCTCTTTTAGGGAAATGGATCAATTTACACAAGAAGCCAAGAAAATCATTTTTTAAATTAAATATAAAGCCTCTATTTAACTTCAGGTTTTAACATTCGCCCATTCTGTGTCGAAAAAGAAAAACACAGAAACGACTCAATAAAATAGTTGCTTTCAAATTAAAAAGAGGGAAAAATTCTAAAACAAGTACATGTTCCAGTCATGCCACATTTTTTATTTACTCTCCAGCTAAGGATCCTACAGAGTCCTAAGCACATCAAAGTTATGTATTCTGTCCTATTCCTGAAGTTGGACAGAGACAAATGCAGAGAAGACAAAAGGCTTATCTAACATGCACCCAGCAAAATAAATTCCTAGCTTAAAAAACAGCTATTTCTACAGAAACAAGCAATGCTCTTGAAACAACGTTCTTCCTATTTCCCTTTACCCAGATGTACCTTTTGCCTGGAAATTCCAAACAGTTAATGCTGAAACTACGGGGAGATGTTGAATCCTACTTGTTTTCCTTCATCCAGTGGTTTTTGCCTCTAGACTGTCATATACACACATCTTATAACACACAAAGCCTTTTTTTCCCTAACCCCCTTTAGGAGAGGAAAGGTTGGGAACATCTCTCTGTGCTTAAGTGCCCAAAAAACAGGTCCTGCCCCCATGAATGTGTATTTGGACTCTGGTGCTGTTTGGGCACACACATTGGGCGAAAGGCCTCCTCCCAACATAGGCATTTATTCGCTGTGTTGCAAAGGGAGCTGAACTCTAGCAATTGTAGCATCTGTTCCTTCTTGTCTCTTTGGACAAAAAAGTAAATATTGAAACAGAAGAAGCCACCAATATTGCTGTCTTTGCACACTCACTCCCTGGATATCATCTACCGTTCCAGGACTAACATTTAGCTTCAGCAAACACCATGCATACATATTTGCAAATCATTTTTTTTTTTTAGTTCATTATTGGATAAGGATTAAAATTCCCTTTGAATTGAGATTGGAGGACACAGCCATGTACTGAAGTTTTCTTGACAGCAGCACAGAAGTAGCTTGTCATTGCCCTTTTCCTGCTTTTTGTTTTTGTTTTCTTCTTGGACTAGTCTACTCTCCTGGTTTCCCAGCTAAATATTAATACTTATCCTTTTGAAATCAGCCAGGGTCGTCTGAATGCATGCAGTGGAATAAACGTAGGAAGTTTCACTTGGCACCCAGGGTGAAAAAGGCAATTCTTATTTTCCTTTGGGGTTCCAAGGAATCCAGGTTTGTTTGTAAGTGATCAAGGAGATAAACCTTTGTGTCTCACTGTGAACAAGTTTCTATGTGGCATTTAGATGGATTGATTTGGTTTAGATCCCACCTTTTTTCTGCAGGGGCTCAAGGTGGCCAACATAGGGTACCCTCCCCCTATTTTCTCCCAAAATAACAATCCTGAGAGAGAGTGGTTGGTCCCAAAGTACCCCATGGGTCTTCCATAGTTGAGGCTGGACTAGAACCTGTGTCTCTCTGTTCCTTATCCAACACCTTAACTACTATTCCACCCTGGCTAGTAAATGTTGTTTACTAAAACAGTGTTGATTTTATTTTACTGCATGGAGCTGTCATTTTAAACAGAAAGCAGATGTGCCCTCCAACCCAAATTCACTAATTATAATCTGTAGGCTAGCAGCTGTCCTGAATAGGTTAAACGGGGTAGGGTAGAGGGTTAAACTTATCTCCTCCAACACTGACTAGAAAACATTGATCTGACCATCCTCCAAAATGAAGCCTAACCTCATTCTGTTTTGTCACAAGTTTAAAAATCACAGCATTTGCCATCCCTGTGCTTTCTCTGTTTATCTTTATACCCCTGAGGTTTTCCTCACCCACAGAACTGCAAACACTGGTGATCACATATATCAGTGCCTTCCTGATGATTTCTAATTACTAATTATAAACCACTCTTTGCAATTGATTTCCCTGGCCCCCTCCTGGATAATTATTAAAGTTCTGCTTCCACCAATGGATTTAATTCTGTGTCCCATTGTGGGTGGAGAATTCCTCTTCTGTTCAGCACTAAGCTGGTGGGGAGGCAAGAGATGAGGGGGAGAGATCTATATAAGAAATTCTGATTAAAACATTTAAATCATTTCTGCTCCACCACCCTCAGTAACTAGTTCCAAACCATAGTGGCTGTCCTGGTTATGTTCCCAGCAGGTTATTAACAATTAATTAGCAATACAACTCCAACACTATCAGCTTTGCAATAGTAAACTAATTGTATGGCCTGTGAAATGCTGCTATGTTTTGCAAACAAATAGCAAGCTCTAGGCTGCTCTACATGGAGAGGCATGGAACAATTTGTAACTCAGGCTTTTTTTAAGGAATTAAGGGAGGAGGCATTATTTCATGCTCTGCAACTCTCCCCCCCCCCCCATGTGTAAAAAATTGCAGGACTGTTTTGAATTTTAGCTTTTGGGGGAGAGAATTATTGGAAACTAGAATCAGCTTGTGAGTTGAAGACATTGCTAAATTGTACATGCAATCCTCTTCACTGTGCTTCTAGGGAAGGGAAGGGAAGGGAAGGGAAGGGAAGGGAAGGGAAGGGAAGGGAAGGGAGGGGAGGGGAGGGGAGGGGAGGGGAGGGGAGAGGAGAGGAGAGGAGGGGAGGGGAGGGGAGGGAAGGGAAGGGAAGGGAAGGGAAGGGAAGGGAAGGGAAGGGAAGGGAAGGGAAGGGAAGGGAAGGGAAGGGAAGGGAAGGGAATCAAAAACAAAGAGAAAAAAACTCAGGTGTAGTCAGACACATTTCGAAGTGTATTGTCTGTCTGTCTGTCTGTCTATCATCTATATCTCTTCTTTCTATCTATCTATCTATCTATCTATCTATCTATCTATCTATCTATCATCTATCCATCCATCCATCCATCCATCCATCCATCCATCCATCCATCCATCTATCTATCTATCTATCTATCTATCTATCTATCTATCTATCTATCTATCTATCTATCTTTCATTAAGAAGAATAGCCATATTCTTATATATGTCTATAATCACATTTGTTCAAATAGAGGCAATCTGTTAGGGAAAACATTGATATAATCAATGAATTCAGAAAGCACCACCCAGAATAACAACATATCCCATTTTATCCCTGTCCAAATAAATTGACTTTGTAGTCCCCCCCCCCCCAATCTATACAGGGCATCTTTCTCTGAAATCCATTAGAAAATATGGTACACTGGTTCTGCCTATGTTGAATATGATGTAAAAGTTTTTCTTTACTCTATAAGGTAGTTTGGAGAATTTTTTTTTTTTTAAGGAGAAATTATTTCTCTTTGTAATGTTGAACTTCAGGTTTTTTGTCTATGTTGGGATATTGGGATTACTTTATATCTGTGAAACATAGATATGCCTATACTTTACAGTGGAGATGTGGAATGTGTATTTGAAAGGGATAAGTTGCTATTTGGAATGCTGTGCATTGGAACTTGTCATTTGTAAAGGAGGAAAGGTCTCTTCTTGTCATGTCAAACTTGGGCTTTGTTTGTTCATTTGTTTGTTTGTTGTTAGGATATTGTTGTTAGGATATTGGGACCATTTTATGACTTTTAAGTGGGATTTTGTTTTGGTTAAGAGGTGAGATGTGGAATGCTGAGCTTTATATATGTTAACTGATGTTAAAAATCTTAGAGCCTTGCTTGGATCTTTTGCTGGTAACTGGACTGAAGAAGATGTGACTTATTTGATTTGCCTATTGTTAAGAAATGGGTTATGAGATGAAGAGTTTTATATTTCTTAGCTAAGAGGAGGTGAAGAGATTAGGGAACTGTTTATAATTGATGAAGCTGGGGAGTCATTTTCTTAGGGGGAGAGGGGTTTGCTTTTTATATATGTAGATTTTTCTTTTTTATTATGTTTTGCATTTATTTTCTTTATTTTTTTTCCTTTTAGTCTGTATGATCTTTTATTGCTTTACTGAAAACTTTTAATAAAACTATTGGAAAAAAATGCTTTGTGATGTCACTGTGCATAGGATGCAGCATTTAAGTACTTGTGTCATGTCATCCAGCAGAAGCAAGTAAGACAGTTGTGTGTTGAGATTCTGGAGTATCTGCTGCCATTTGCTTCTTTCATCCCTTTGTGGTCTCCCATCCAAGTTGTAACCAGCTCCAAACGATCTCTGTTTAGCTTTTGAAACAGTCAATGTTGTCTTAGTGCTGCAATGTTTTGATGCAATCAGTGCACTTACCACCATTCCAAGTCAGGTGTTTCAAGTAGACTTTTCTATATACTATTGAGAGCCAACTGTGCTTGGTCTTCCAAAAGCATCTACAGTTGGCTGGCCATTGCCTCCTGCTAGGGATGACCCATGAACAGGCAAAATAATACTAATTAAAAAAAAAACAGAACTCCACTCAGCAAGAAAACTAGCATTCGCCCTTGGGGCAGGGCAACTGAGATAAACATCTCACGTCATTTCAGGTAGAAGCAAACCTCTGTTCCTTTTACCCAAAGTAGGATATTCCTTAATACTTGGCATTAGCAGCTTCAAAGCACACACTCTTCCCCCATCCTTTTTGCTTATTTTAAATGTCCGGTCTTACACGACTTTCTCCCATCTAGTCACATGTGTAGAATCTGATCTGAGCCAATGTTGATGTAAACTGTCCATTTGTAGCTTTAGAAATTCGACCAGGCAACTGCCCATTAATTATCATTAATTGATACTGCCCTGGTTTTGAATAAAAAGACAGCGTACTCTATAATTTCACAATCACTCAACTAGAAAAATGGCCTAACTACAAGGGCAAGTTATTTTAAATTCCCTAGAGCTAAGCAGTATTCTATAACAAACTACAACTACATTTAATGATATACTAGATTGGCTAATTATATTAAGTTATATTTGAAAGAAAAAGGGCTTTTAAAATAGTGTGATGAAAAATATTTCAAATTTGAAATGTTTTAAGCTTGAAGTGTTCCATTTTGAATTAGAAACACTCTATGCCATGTTCAACAGAGCTCTTCTAACTATTCTGGAAAAATGCCATGTTTGAAACAGATATTTTAGGTTTAAAATACTTCCAGAACAGGTTTTTTTTTTTTTTAAAGTTCATTCCAGTAAGGTTTTAATGATTCATTTTAGCCTTGATTTGCCTGTTATATGGTGAATATTTCGGAGTTTGAAAGATTTTGCACACCTCTGTTTTCAAACACTGTACGTTATTTAATTTATTGGAATAATCCTAAAACTATGCAAATCTTATAATAGAGTAATAATGCAAGGTAAATTGTCATTCTTCATTTATTACCCAATTTAAAATTTAGCTTGTTTTAAGGAAGACAGCCTAGAGTTCAGTGTCCTCTTTAAGTCTCTTGTGAAATATATTTTTGAGAAGAAGAAAGCGCTATTGTTAGTTTGAATTCAAACATTTACTTAGACATATGGTTTCTTTCCCACACACTAATACACACTGAGATACAAAGAATGGGATTGTAAATGTGGAACCAAAAAAGCATCAGATCTAAATGAAGCTACTCCACTGACTGGATGGGAAGATGAGGGCTTTTCTCCAAATAAATATCTATAAATTTGGTGGAGGATATGTCATCTTCCATATGCTGAGAAGAAGAGAATAATTGTTTGTTGTACTAGTCACAAATAGCTTTCTGAGCTCAATTCAGAGGGGTGGAGTTAACTTGTCAAGCCTTACACAGTGCAGCCCCCAAACACCTTAGGGACTGCCTCGTCCAAACAGATTTTACAATCACTGAAGGAGAAGCTTAAGACTGAGGACCCATAAGAGGTGAAGGGGACGTGGAGCCAAAGGAGACCTTTGAGATTCAAGCAACTGGATGACAGCACTGGAGATTAGCTGCTATTACAGAAATGTTCGTTTTTGTAATGCCTAAAGAGAGTTTCCTCTCTTCTATCCTTTTCCATCCAGGTTCCTCTTCTTTCAGATCTCTCCACTCTTTCCCTTTCCAGAGTTACCATTCCAACTTTTTACTCAGTCCCTCAGTTCTACCAGTCCCCCTGTTTTTGTTTTTTTCTTTTTCTGTTTCTACTGGAAGAGAGGGAGGATAATGTTTTATGTGTGTATTTTTCCCCCATGTATGAGAAAGTAAATGGTAGATATATTCAGTTGGGGGGTCCATAATTCAAGAAATTATTTCTAATTAGGAGTTAATTTGAGTACATATAATTATGGTCCTGTCCCTTTTTGGATTCTGGCAGATATAACAGACACACACACACATCACATATATACCTTTATTGGGTGTGGCTGACTCAAAAATTGGTTTCAGCTTGAGTTGGCAATCTCATTTTAATAAGATGGGTAGCTTGTAAATTACACAGGAATTTTGTCTGAGTGTATATGTATGTACTGTATCTATGTATGTACGTACACATTCAGGCCTTTTATTTTCTCTTTCTTTTCAGAGGTTCATTTTAAAGTTATGACTATATTCTTTTCGGATCAATATGAAACTGTCAATATATAGATCTATCACAATCCTGTGATACTATGGCAGCCCAAATGTTATACATTCATGATAATTGATATCCATGGCGATCCACTGGATTTTGCACACATAAAAAGATCTCTGCTCCCAAAAAGGAGGTGAAGAGAAGGAAAAAGGAGACTACGTACAATTTTTAAAATAACAATAATAATTCTACAATTTAGCTTTAGTTAAGAATGGCATGAATCCACATAACATTTGCCCTGGTGGGGAATTGTTTATTTCATCCTCAGATAAAATATTCTGAAAAGATATGGATTGCAATGCCAAATAATGTCATTTGTTTTGTGATAGTAAATGATTACATCTTTCAAATTCCTTGTAACAGGCACTTTGCAAGCCACAGCTGGCGGGGAATAGAACCCACTTTCCCTTTGTAGTGTTAGGTCATTATATCTATTTCTGAGATACTTCAAAGTTGTAAGATAAATTAAGGAAATAGTCCTTGTGTATAATGAGTACTTGTCTTTGAATGAAGTTGCCCTCAGGGAAAAGCATTATGTCATCTTGCAAAACCATTCTCAAAGCACAATTGAGTGAATGCTGAAGAGAGATATGCTCTTGGAAAAAGAGATTTCAAGTGTATCTTGTTCTGGTTTTTCTTATGTATATATGTTCGGAGAAGAACATTTTTCGGTGCTCTCAGAAATACCTTTGTGTGATCCTTGGACCTTTTGAAATGTATTCAAGCCCTTCGGTTCTACATGCACTGGGAAGTAATACTATGTTAACATAGGGGGAAAAAATAATACTTCTGCCCAAGTCAGAACCTGGTTGAACTTGTGGGGCTCTGAAACTAAGCAAGGCAAAGCCTGATCAATAGTTGGAGGAACTATTGCCATGTTAGCCTTGATTGTCAGTAGAAACATATTCCAGAAAAAGACAGTGACAAGCTACTTCCATTCTGTTGTTAAAAACCATCTCAGGAATTCAGCTCAACTTTAGGGTGTCTTTATTTTATTTAAACCAAGTCGCCACAAAATCGCCATTGCTCATAGATACCTTATCGACCAGGGGTTTGAAGATGAAGGTCTTGTGCAAACTTCTCCCTCCCTCTCCTCCTTCTCTACCTACTTTTCAGAATATCATGGGAAGAAACAAATAAGCAGCTGGAAGACGCCCACATTTTGACTAAGAATTTTGTGGCAACCCTGCATCAAGCAAGTCTATCAGATGATGATTAGTATTCTTCAGCAATAAATTGTTTTTTAATTGAGGTATGTACATTTTTTAGACATAATGCTATTACACAGTTACTAAACTACGATATAATGTAAACGTAACTTTTATATGCACTAGGAAGACAAAAAAATGTGTGATTCACTCTATTGTGATATTCGTTTTATTGCGGTGTTCTGGAACCAAACCCAGAATATCTCCAAGGTATGCCTGTACAGAGCTTACTAGACTGAAATTATTTTTGCCATTGTTCTTCGCTAGTAGATCATAGTTTTACAAGGTATAGCATTAAGCAAAGTTGGTTAAATTAATGCCTGGAAATAAACTGGATATGTACTGTATGTATGTATGTATGCATGTACACACAAAGATTTTAAATGAATATTCTTATTTAGGAGAAGTATAAATTATACTTCCAGGGAGTGAGCAAACTAAACAGGAGAGCTAATATGAATTTCTAGGGAATTCAACAGAAGGATAAGATAAGGAAAACAGGAAAGTGATCCGAACAGCTCTGGCTTCTAAGGAATTCTGTGCTCAGTTGTGGAGGATGAGCATCTGCTGATTGCCATGATATGTGTAGAGAGCTGATGATTGCTTATTGAGAGGACAGAGTGACTGCATCCTGTGGATTAAACAGAGGCTGCTGCAGAAACTATAGGAAGAACATAAGGCAGCCAGTTTCCAAAGTCTGAGAAAACTAAAAAGATGCAGTCCGAGAGCTAACAGGAATTTGGGAGTGGAATTTGATTGGTGAGATCAAAGAGGATGACAACTGGAAGTAAGAAGTATTGAAAGCAGCCTGCCCTTTGGTCTCAGAAACAGCTTGTGGACCCTTACAAGAAGAAACAAGAACTATGCTTGCCAATGAAGGAAAGGAACCAAGTTGAACAGGAGGTTATATTCCAGAACAATTGAGGAGATGCAGATATGCCCTGCAAGAAAACAAGAGTTGTGGTAGTCGGTGACTCAGTACCACAAGGTTATTTGAGGGACTCCCTCTTCTGGGTTACATCTACACATCCCATCATGTCTAGCAGGAGAGGCATGTTATGGGTCCCATCTGCTAAGGAGTTTCATTTGACAGGGCCCAGGAGACAAGCCTTTTCTGCCATGGCAGCCGCCTTGTGGAACATCATTTCCCCTGAGGTGAGATTACTTCTGACCCTATTGGCCACCTGGAAATCTCTCAAAACATGGTTTTTCCAGCAGCCTTGGGGATCCCATAAAAATAGGGAGCCACAAGATGGTTGCATTATGTGTAGGATGTTGGTCCATTCTCATGTGGTCTTATTTACATTTATGTTGATTTTTTTAATGGTTATCTTAGACTTGCTTTTTCATTGTTTTCTTGTATGGCCACCCATAGATGGGAGGCTATATAAATAAGAGAGAGAGAGAGAGAGACTAGACCATTAGCTAATAAATGTGTTATTTGCCTGGGGCACAAAATGTTTCACTTCTGCTGAACATTATCCTTTCATCATAGAGGGAGAAAATTGATGCTGCCAAGATCTAGAAAGGGAGCTTAAACATCTGAGGGCTCAGATGCTATTCTCACTCATCCTATTGAGGGAGCAGTACTAAAAGATAGTATATTCCATATGAACTACTGGCTATTTGATTCCAGGAAATTCCTGATCTGTCAGAAGATGGAGGAAGGCATAAGATCTGATTTAGAAAGTTGATTAGGTTCACAACTGATTCCCTGAGCCGAAGTTTTATGTAGCCCTAGCTTCCATGTTGTACATAATGACTTAGGAGGATGTGTAAATCCAGACAACTTGTATTTTATTTTATGGAAATTAGCAAGCCTGTTAGGTCATAGTGCTGAAAATACCTACGTTGCTTGTAACCTGAAAGATGAAATATAGCACATCTGGCAAATGAGGCATATTACTGCTGCCAAATACATTTCTCAGTTGGAATAAGAGTTAGAATAGGAAGCTAAATTTGATACAAGCCAATGTGCTTCAAATCCTTGGCACTTTTCACTATCTCCACACATGGAATATTAATTTTCCTTATGTTGCAAGATTCTACGTATCATTAAGGAAATTCATACCAGCTCTCATAAAGGTTTGGGGAGTGCGATTTGGCTAAGTTCATATCAAAATTCAAACTAAATAAGCCTGTTACTGGAGCCAGAATGAAGATCTATCATTTAAAATGATGATGATGATGAGGAGGAGGAGGAGGAGGAGGAGGGGGGGGGGGATTCCTATAGAACTCTGACACCTCTTTTTTTCTTTTTCTTTTTGTCATTGGAGGGAAGGAGGAAAAAGAAACAAAAGAAGGGCATACATAATTGTCCCCCCTCCCAATATTTGATCTTATTGAGACTTAATAGTGCTCTTGAAAAAATGGAATTTCAGAAAGATAGAAGCATAGTTTACCTACACATTGAATTGGGGTTTGATAGGAGAAGTTTGATAGCAGCAGGATTTTTCTG
This sequence comes from Python bivittatus, assembly GCF_059951505.1. Lineage (NCBI taxonomy): Eukaryota > Metazoa > Chordata > Lepidosauria > Squamata > Pythonidae > Python > Python bivittatus. The sequence goes on from NW_028277053.1 coordinate 15,977,327, forward strand.
CCCATGTATATGAACAGATAACAACAACAACAATTTTCCTGAATTTGGTTCAACTCGTTATCCCTGTCCTATGAGGAAAATTTGATAATATGGTATTCAGTGGGTATGTCCATGTGAGTTATAGGGAAGAACCCATATTATTTCATGGCCTGTTTTAAAAGTACTCTGCCCAATTTATATAGGTCCCTTTAGTTTAATTTGCAAGGAAGGATAAAGGAAAAACTCAACTCACCTCAGCCCAGTGTGCTAAAATTGGCAACAAAATTGTCAGCAATAAGCATCCTCATGTGACATAGACTATTCCATGTGCTCTAGAATTATTAAGATTACATTCACTATTAACTGGCTGGTTTGCAGATTACCTGGTATAATTATTAGTCTGCTGGCTGATTTTGGATATTAGTACATTTTTATTTAGTTTACTGCTCTTTTTTCAGAGGGATGGTCAAGCAGCCATGAAGGCCTTGGAAAAAATATTCAAATCCTGTGATGTGTCTATACTTACAAAGATCAAAATCATGCAAGCCATGGTATCCTCTGTGACCCTCTATGGAATGAAAAGTCGGTCTTTGAAGAAGCAGGATAGGAAGAGTATTGATGCTTTTCAACTCTGGTGTTGGAGAAGACTCCTGAGAGTTCCTGAAACTACTGTGGACAGCCAAGAGAACAAAGAAGTGGATTATCAAAACATATCAACCCAGAGTTCTCATTTGAAGCACAAATGACCAGGCTCAAATTATCCTACTTCAGACACATTGCACAAAGACACAGCTCTCTAGAGAAGGCTCTAATGCTGGGAAAGGTAGAAGGAAAGAGAAGAGGACAACCAGCAGCAAGGTGGATGGACTTAGTTACAGTGGTGATGGGCGCACCATTGGGAGACCTGAAAGATCAGGCTAGGAACAGATCATCATGGAAAAAAATTCTATCTATGTGATCACTAATAGTCAACAATGACTTGATAGCATATAATCAATGAATAACTTGGGGGCTTCAGCTGGTTGGAGGAAATATATATATATGATATTAGGAACTTGTGGAAAATCCCTGACTTAGCCATGGCAGATAATTGGACTAAATACTCCTTTCCAACTTCACAATTCCAAAATTTTATGATTATAAATCTTAGCAATCATGCTGCATAGCATAAGTACAATCTTTAATTCATTCACAAGTTGTTACATTTGATTGAAGTTATTATCATATATAATAACTTCAACATAATAACAGTTTGTTTTTAACTGTGAGATATTTCTGTGTTACTCGCCATGCTTTTTTGTCATCTGTAACCCTCTCTTTGAATTAATTGGGCACAATTCTGCCTTTTTAGCTGTTGATCCTTCAGTTGACTAAATACCAACTTTTCTTCAAGACCTGTTTTTTCTTACTGATTTATAGATCATTTGAAATTATCTTAACCAAAAGCAAAACAGAACCATATCCTAAAGTTATTTGCTTCTGTTGAGAAGTAAGAATTAATTCCATTTTTTTTACATCTCTAATATGCATTGAAGAAGCTGCAGCCCTGAAAATCTAATGCAATTTCTGTCCATCTGTTTAAAAATGTTTTAAAATTTTGTATAGTTGAAAATTAATTAAGCAAAGGCAGTCCAGATTTTCTTTTTGTATATTATATTAGGGTTGTACTTTTGAATAGTATATTACTTGAACTATATATTATATTATATTATATTATATTATATTATATTATATTATATTATATTATATTATATTATATTATATTATATTATATTATATTATATTATATTATATTATATTATATTATATTATATTTTTTGTGTTGTACTAAGTAGAATACCAAACTTCTGTTGATATTCTCACAGTACTGTTTGTGATTCCTCAGGTGAGAAGAATTTTCAAAATATGCTTCCACTGTTTGGTTTTAGATTAATTATACTGGGTGAATTTATACTCTTCCCAGATGAACTTAAGATTTGGGCTAAACACTTCTCCCTGTTGAGCTGGAACAGCTCTGAATTAGCTCTTTGATTCTAAGAACTTTGAAGCAACTCTTGTCTGCAATGTATAACTTCTATTATTTCACCATTTTCCTTTTAGATCCAAATCTGTTGTCACTCACAATCTGTCAAAATAAGTCGATCATGTTTGCCATAAAAGTTTTCATGCTGAAAAGAATTCCTAATCTTGATAATTTTTCAAGACTGAGTTCTGAATATTTCTATGACATTTTATTGTTTAAAAGAAATGGTTCCTATTATCACATAAAACTGTCCCAGTGATTTAAATTGACCAAACTATCTACAGTATCACTCTTAACTGACTGCAATATTATTAAAAACATATAGACTTTTCTGAGAACCTCTTTGTTCTAGTAATTGGAGGGCTGAATGAAAACCAAGAGCTGTTGGATGACTTTGGGTTGCTCGGTGTCTTTCAGCCCAACTTACCCCACAGGGTAGTAGTTGTGGAGCTAAAACTCTTTTATTCATCTATAGGGCTTGTCAGACCATTCCAACTGTGTCTGAGTGGCACAGAACTCTTCCCAAATCCATAATTTTGGAATAAAAACAGATAAACAACTGTAACACTAAAACAAAACATTGTGAGTAACCATTTAAAAATAGGAACTAGCATTCATTACAATAAACTAATCCCTTTGCCCCCAAGGCTTTATGGATTAACCATGTCTTCAATGATTCTTGGAGAACCAGGATGGAAGAAGCCATTTGAATATACTACAGGAATGGCAACTGAAAAGGCCTGTTTCCATGGGCAAACTATAACTGAGGTGACACATAAGTAGGCCAGACATGCTAGCTCATGTTGGGTGGGCAGATGTTATCAGGAAAAGGCGACCCCACCTGAAGGAAGAAGACTATTATACCATCTTGTGTTTTCACTCCAAAATGGGAAATACAATCAATCAACCAACCAATCAATCAATCAATTAGTTATGTTGTCATATCAACTATAACCCTTTTCAGAAAGGTGTGTATAAAAGGGTAGGACAGTGTTGTCCCCCACTGCCTTCATTGGGCAGTGAAGTCTGCAAGGGATTCTACCTGGAGTTTGTCCAAATATGAGTTAAGGATTCTGAGAATGAATGGCTACATTATTGCTTGTGTTAATGGAAGAGAACTACAGCCTCACTTCCAACTTCTGCTTAATAGATAACAGTAAGAACTCAGAGTAGGAGTAGAGGAAGAGGAAAAATACGAAGTCCAGTACTTGTTAACCCACCTAATAATCTACTGGGGCTGAATCTATGAAGGTGTGGAAAACTTATTTGATCCCCAACCATCTAGAGTTATACTATCAGAGAAAATAATAAAAAATCCCAAATTAGTAATCAGTTGGAGTTGGGAGAAGGTTAATAAAGGAAAAACAAAAATTGCAGATACACTCTGGGCAGCTCAAATCCATAATTTTCATTATCAAAAAACTTGCTTATGAAAACTGGCAACATGATCTTTCAAAGGATATGTATTATTGATGATGAGCCTCTTCTCCTCTTCCTCCTCCAAAAAGAAAACAAACAAAAAAACAAGCATAAGTTCAGAAACTTTTCCAAAACAATATTTTTTTAATGTTCAGTTCTTTAACAGCTATGTGCTTTTTCTGAAATGCAGAATTCTAAAACAGAAACATCTTCCCATCCATTTCTTTAAGAAGATAGTTTGCTATACAAAGTTTGGCTTTTGATTCTAATTAATATTAAAATATGTTGTGTATTTGCAGGTTGGCAGACATCCTGGTACTCATCAAAACAAATTTAATGAATCTTTTCACCAAGAGGCTGAAATAGAAGTAACAGACTGTTGCACAAAATGAAAATAAAATGAAAACAATATATAAAAACACTACCTTTCTTCACATCTAGACTCCGAAGACATTCCATCTCATACTATATATTTAGTTTAAGAAACTAGGATTGTGTATTCATGAAATTTGGATCCCTTTGCAGCTCTACTTTTCTCCTTTAAGTCATTTTGCACCCCTCAAATGTGAAGATGGCTTACCAGAATCTCACTGAAGGAAATGTAGTACTATGGATAAGCTAAGAAGCCATTTGCACCTTCAGAAACTCATGCAGACTTCATGTTCAGATTTCTCTATGCACAGATGAATCTCATGTTTCAGGATTCTCTCATCATAGGTCAATTTTCCTTTGTTTTATCTCTTACCTATAAGCTTCAGATAAAACAGTTAAATCTCAAAGGAACTTGTGGAAAAATTATTCCTATTGGACTTTTCAGTATAATGCAGAAAATGAGTACCTTTGTAAACTTTTGTTGCAAACTGAAATGTGTTTCCACAGAGAAAAAGCAAAAGGTATCTAAGAAACTGAGAGCTGATCTTTGCATATCAGAGAACAAATGGATATGACAGTTCTGGGACCCTTATCTAGGTTCAGCAATGACTCTTATAAAAATATTTAAGAATTAATTATTTGAGAGTTGTATTAAATCAACTGCTGGGGACTACATTATCATGTTCATATAGTTGTTCCAATCTCCTCCTCCTCCTCCTCCTCCTCCTCCTCCTCCTCCTCCTCCTCCTCCTCCTCCACCACCACCACCACCACCACCACCACCAGCACCACCACCACCATCTCCTCCACAGTCCTACCCAACTCTTTGAGATTTCCAGTGGTCTCTCATCCAAATGCTAGCCAGGTCCACCTCACCCAGCTTTTTATAAGATTAGCCAAAAGATTAGACTTTGGCTACTCTCATACAAAGCTAAATGGGTGAACCTGATTAGCACTTGGACAAGAGTTTTAACTCACTAAGATAGTTAAAAGCCCCCCCCCCCCAAAAAAAACCCTGCATGAAAATTCATGTTTAAATATGACTGAAATATGCAGGTAAAAAGATTAGAACAAAAATAGGATAGAATGATTGGATTGAGGATAGAAATGATAGGGGTAGAAATTAGCCTTTTTTTCTTCTAAAAATCCTTGATTTCATTTTTTTTTTTAAATCCCTTCTGTAAGAGAATATGGAAAGTTACTGCTCAGAAGGGCTGTTGCATGGGATTTTTTCCCCTCATAATCTCACAGTCCACTAAGCATTTAATCACCCATGATGAAATCGTTAAGCAAATGTGTTGCTCTGTTACCTGTCCGTTTCACTGGTTGTCAAGTGTCTCCTATCAGTTAATGTTATGCAGCATTTTCTGCAATTAGATGTCAACCAGATTAGATGATAATAATTTGTAATATGGAACAATTCCAGCAAGACCAAAAGTCTACAGAAGAAGAGGTTCGACGGAGGCAATGTAGCCTTTTCCCAGTATATGCACTAGCTAACAAATGTCATGTTTTAATCTGTGAGTTAAACTCATTCAGTGAATAAGTGTCAGATTTAACTTTCTTTTTTCTAGCGTTCAGCTGGATTTGATGTACTTATCTCTTAAGGCTGATCACTCTGTTTTTGGTAAGGCCCTTAAACTCTGCGTGATGGCAAAAATGCAGCTGTGGTAACTTGGACTCCTATGGTTAGAGCTCGTTATACGAACAGATTACTGTCTTTAGATGCAGATATCACAGTTAGTCATCTTTACCTCAGTGCCTGTTCCTCAATGCTGCACAAGCATTGCTTCTTCTCCATCATCCTCTTCCTCCTCCTTTTCTCCTTGTCCTTCTTCTTTTCCTCCTTCTATTTCTCTTCCTCTTCATCTTCCCCTTCCCCTTCTCCTTCTTATTTCTTATAAAAGAACTCAAGGCAGTTTGATAGATGCATCTAATCATCTGCTCATAGGACACGTTAACATTCTTCATGGATGTACAGGCAGGGATGAGAAATTGTTTTTGTTTTTTCTTTTGAATGACCCATTAACTTAGGTGTAGTCTATTCAGTGTTTCTTGCTAGTAATGGACACGTGGAATCTTGCATTGGTGGCATTAGAGCCCAGTATACATAAAAAGGAAAAAGCTGGAGACAAAGCTGGTGATTGATGACTTGTGCATATACAAAAGCAACATATTGACTTCAGTTCAAAGTACCAATAGGTATTTTGCTGTTTGTAATATACATAGGGACCAAAAATAACACCTTGTATTTCCAAAAGCTGCAGTAGGATTTACTGGTGCATTTTTGCTGATAAATAGATTCTAGCTTATTCAAGAGGATTTATTTCCTAGCATTTACTACTAAGATACAATTAGAAGAAGACAGCAGCCTTTTTCTTCTAGAAAGACTTCCCACTCCTTTCTGAACTACAACATTTCTTGACTCACACAGTATACGGTATCCTAGAATAGAAAGTTCAAATGGACCCCTTCTTCTAAACAACACAAACAAAAACAAGAAACCAGTAGAGGATCAAAGAGCTACAAGATTTGCAGTTGGATTTTGTAGAAAGCTATTACAAGTACCAAAATAAAAGTGAATATTGTTTTCACAAAACACCATTAGCATTTGTTCAAATTATCTGCAAATAAAAACACTGACAGGGCACTGAAGATTTTCCCAGTTCCTTTTATCGCATTCATGTTCTTCAGATAAAGTTCTGGATTTGCTTCTAATGTTTCATCTGAGATAATAAAATGGACCCTTCTTATCTAGATATATTTTTCAGAAGCTGGGTACAAAAAGGTGAGGAAATTCAGTTTCTGTATCCTTAGGGAATACATTATATTTTACTCTATGCATACACTCTTTCTCAGAAAGGGTTATTATTCCTTGAACAAAGATTTCAATGTGAAACAGTAGAAGCTTTTTTAGAAATTAATATATAAATTTAAGAAGCAAAAATTAAACAGCTGGTATGGATGTTTTCATCTGGTTTCTTTCCATGTAATAGTATAGAATGGCTTATATATTTTTTAAAATTTTATATGATAAACAAAACAGGATAGTATAAATGTAATACAACACATAAATATTCATATATGTTAGTTCTCTACCAGTTCAATCATATCTATTACTGTAAGTATAACCAATCTGGATTCTGGACATTTTTCAGATAACACATAATCTGTCAAATCTGAGAGTAGCAAGATGGCACTTCTTTATCACGATTATTTTTAAAAAATCTTTCAATGTTTTGATTCTATTTATTTATTTATTTATTAATCAGATTTATATCACCGCCCAACTCCCCTGCAAGGAGGGACTCTGGGCGGTTCACAACCAAACAGTTAACACCAATAAAAACATAAATAGTACAGCATAAAATACAATGATTAAATATGATAAAATCCAAGCAATGGTGGTACTATAGTCTTGCTGCTTTCAACATATAATCAACAACTGTTCAGATTTTTTATTTTTTATTTTTTGTCTTTAGTAAATGTTCTCAGTAATGTGAACTGTGGGTTGAAGCAACATAGGTTCTTTGCATAATTTACTATAGAGAGAAAGAGTGAAAAAAAGTTGAACAAAAGTTTCCAGTGCGTTCTTATTCCTAATATGGCAACAGACTTGTTGTCACCATATTTAATTAATTAGGTTTCCAGAGAAGGTTAAAGCTTCCTTAACCTACTAATTGTCAGCAAAGTATGAAAAGAGCATAGACATGAATCTCTAAATCATTATTTGTGAAAATGTAAGCTGCCATCTCAACATTTTTGCCAGCAGATTTATTTAATGGTAATAAATGATGCTGTTTGTGAGGTCAAGAAAATGTTTGTTGTAAAACCTGGGCAATAATCTTCTTATATGGTATTTATCTTCCTTTATTTTGAAAGCAATTCCCTATTTTACCTGCTATTTATTTTTACAGGTACATCTGACTGACAAGAATACCCTAAAGCTAGGTTAGTACTTTTGAAAAATTGCAATTAATTTTGCCTAACAGGTCACAGGGAATTGCCATTCAAAACTCTGTGTATTAAATTATATACCATCTGGAACACCAGCAATCATGTACAAGCTTCAACTACAATCCATAGCCCTGTCATCCAGTTTGTCCAGAGATAGATTATACTATCTGAAAGAAACCAGAGTATGATTATCTGCTAAGAAATATATCCAGAGATGCATCACAAGTGAGACTTTACACATTTGAAACAGCTGATTACATGTTGGCTGTTCTTTTCAGGGGCCTAAACACAGATATGTGTGGAAGAGAAGAGAAGAGAATCTACACAATACAATCTTACTCTGATCTCATGAGCTTTGCCCATAAATGGGAGACTAGAAGCTGATGTTAGCATCAGAAATTATGCTGTTCTTGAGAACTACATGTACCTGATAGGAATTCTTTGTGGGGATCTCATTATTCGAGGAAACAAGCATGCTGACTGGTTTCCAATGAAATTCTGTTTCCAATTCCCCCCCTCCACATTTTTTTCCCTTATGGACTGTGATCAACTTCTCTTTCTTAATATAAAGAAGTATTACAGGTGGATATCTGGACTCAAACAAATATCTGGTCTAAATCATCAGGCTATAACAGCTGGAAGCATTCCAATAAACTTTGATTAGAACTCTACCATTGGCTGATCTGAGTTAAGCATTTTCTCCAGGCCATGAAAGTCTTAAGTGGTGAAGAATCAGGAAAAATGGGTCACAGGGGCGACATTCTACTGAAGCAGATTACAGTGAAGTTTGTGGGTTTGTGGGTTTGTGGGTTCTACATCTCTGGAGGAGTCCAAGAAAAAGCTGGACAACCACTTTTTAAGGATGGTTAAATTGGCTGTCCTGCAAACTGCAGGGAGTTGGACTATCATTTTTGTGATCTGATCATAGTGAACTAATCCAACTATGTAATTCTATGATGCTATCATTCCAAAAGGAGACCCAAATTACTTGGGGGGAAAATCCTTGCAAAAGAATTGTGATGGAGTGATAGCACCATGTACCCCCCCCCCTTTTTTTTGTGCATAACAGGTGCAAGGGATGTATCCCTATATATTTACTCCAAGAACTATTGTAGCTAAGGGAACAAAATGATGACTTGGCACTCTTACATTGGTTGGCTGAATGGTTCATGGTATTTACTGCCTGTTCTCAACCTTCTGTGGTTAGCAGATGGTCAGATTACCAATCTCAATTAGCTTCGAAGGGTTAGAGAATGGAAACAGTCCCATATGAAAGTGCCCTTAGATATAACTTGTAGTATTTGGTATTCATACTTGACTACTCAATCAGTACAGCCAGACGATTATTTTTTAGAGACCGTTTGATCCAATTTGAGAACAGTCCTATTTATTCTGGGCATTGACACATTCTAGACTACTTTCTACACAACTCTTGTCTTTAGATTCAGATGATGCATAAGGCATATAGCCCAGATTTCTGATACAGCATATGTTAAGGAACTTGCTTGGAAAAGCCACATTTGCCTTTCTTGGACATAGGACAACAATAAGGAAGGGCATTTTCTTTGTTTATAATTTCCCTGACCACTAGTTTGTTTCATGTCCGCATTTGTTCCCTTTTTTTCCCTCTTAAGAAGCAGAACAACAGAAATGCATATAAAATCTGCCAATTATCAGAATGGAAACGTTGTGTTTCGTTTTATTAGTGCATATAAAAAATCTACAACAATTTTCCTCTACTTTTGTGCACTGTTACCTTAGGGTACCTGCTTTGTGCCCTTGTCCTTATTGTATTTCTCTGCTTTTTGTATTTTCATTGAGAATTGCATTGCAAAATTCTGAAAAGGGCAGATTTGGGCATGGATTCCTCTTCCAGTTTTGTGTTGTTTGGGGGGGGGGGGGTGGAGGAAAGAGTTTTGCAAAGGCAGAATAGTGTTCAGATGTTCTTTTTGTGTCATAGCAACAGCCAGGCAGTAATATTACAAGCCAATCTAGTGGAACAACCACATTTTACTCACTGTAACAGGTTCATATACAAAAGAAGGTTTATTGTGTGAATTATTATTTACAGTGCGTCTGTATTGCATGCATCCCTTCTCTTTTCTTAAGTCGTTCTGGCACTTTAAGGATTCTAGTTTTCTTAAAATTGTGTTTCTTTCACTGTTTATCTAAAAGCTACTCTGTTTCTATAACAAAGTATTTGTTTCATGTTATTCCCTCTAACTTCACAGAGAGAGACTGGCTAGCTGCTTCCCCATATGTTATCTTTGGCCCTACTCTTCTCTCTCGGGCCTTCAGCCACCAAGTTTCCGAACAGCTACAGACCTCTAGAAGTCTTAAATTCTTTCTTTCAGGTTTTGAAACCTTCCGTCTTCTCTCACACAGATGTTCAATGGGATGTTCTTCTCTGATGAACAGCACTTTCAACCTCAGTTTTCCCCTCTCCTCCGAACAGCTGCTAACATAAGTTCTCATAGCAGCATATCTTTTTAAAAACCTTCTCAGCTCAACCTCTCACCTTCTAGAAAGGTAAGGTGGGTGGATGCAGTTCATGCATCTTAGGGGCTCTGTGTCAGAGATGAGCTTTTATGACTGACGGCCCTGAAGTATCTTGTGACATTTTGGGAGAAAATGGAGCACAGCAAATGCTAACTTTGGACTGACTTTACTTGTCTATGAGTCAACTTCTTGCTTCTTCTTGCTTTCTATGCCATAACTCTTCAATATTCTTTTTTACATAACTTACTTGGTATTACTATTTTTTTTCTGATTTGGTAAATTCTGCTATCTTCATAAGTCTTAAGAGGCTAGAATACAGTTTTCCTTTGTTTTAATTTGGAACACACACACACATACACAAGCAGAGTAAGACAAATTTCACATGCTCTAAACTGACCACATTTTAACTGGTTCTTCCTGATTCACTCCCATTATGCAGAGATGACAGAACTTCTATATCAACAAAGAGTTTATTAAAATAAAGATACTTCAAAAGCTAACAAACAAGCTTTTTACTGATCTATTTCCATAAATCAACTTAAGAAAAAAAAAGAATAATTATATTTGCCTGTATTTCACAAGTTCTCATGAGACAGATAAAAAATGATGGGAAATATTCTTTGTTTATTTCATCAAAATGTTCATTCCTGTTGCTTCACTTTATAGCCCATGGTAACAGTATTACACTTCTACAAAGATTTGAACTTCGAGGGAAATCCCAGTAGGATTTACAATCACCTTACTTACAACTTAAAATCACTAGGATCTCTTCAGGAGATGTGCAAAGCTGCTACTGGCTAGTGATGCCCAGGAGAACTTATGGGTTCTCTAGAGAAGGCAACACACTTGGAAATAAAGTCTGTTGGCAGCATCAGAGACAACATTTTTAAGGTTACAAATTAAACTCAACAGTTTAAAAATGTTGCCTGCCAATAGAAAGCAAGGCAGAATTTTTTGTAAAACATTTAAATAGGGATCATGCGCACTCCGCCAAAAACAAAATGTGATTGTGTAAATTTGCCTAAACCACACTCGCGGGAGTATTTGAGGGCTCCTCGATGTCTGTTAGAGTGTGTGTGCGCGCACACATATATATTTACATACACACATACAGAGAATACATGCCAGACCAGCTCTGCCAACTTTCTGGTTATGAAGAATTCAGCAAGTGCCTAGATAAATACTGTGAGCATGTGAGACATCTGATTTCTACTTTTGAAGAGGAAGTTGGGCTCTAACCAAAGGTGCCCTATTTTTGGATTGTGGACATGGAAGCAGTCCACCTAGTCTAAAAGCCAAACTGCTCTGGGTGTGAAAACCAGCCAACAGCAGCTTTGTTTCATGCAAACGTGTCAGTAACCTTTTTGGAATGGTCACTGCTAACTTTTCTATTATCGATGATGATGATGATGATGATGATGATGATGATGATGATGATAAAAAAATAAACTTCAATTTGGATGAAGACATATTCTTTTTAGAATGATTGCAGATACTTTTTTTTTTTTAATGATGACTGTTGATAATCTAAGATGGATTGTAGATGAGTTCTTAAAAAGTTGGGGATAATCCCAAACAGTGCTCGCAATGATCTCTTAGTTGATTGTGACAATAGCATAACACTCTGTTGATTTAGGCTCAGTATATGTGCCATTATTCCTTGCATTAAGGAAATTCTGACATAGCATGGTTTTAAACTGAATTACATTCATTACTGGCTATACCAGTTTGCATTCAAGACTTAATTCAATGGGGTGGCTGTTCCCCATAAAGTTGTATAAAATAACTCAGAAAGAGTGTCTTTCCATATCAATCTTTGTAGGTTTTCTTTTTTAGCTTGATTTTAGCTGGTTATGCTTGACTTCTAAAGACTACATGCACAGGTAGCAGCATGGAAGTGATTTGCTATTATTTCTTCTGAAATGGTTTTTGTCTCCAGTCTAGTTTATATTCCCTGGATTTTCTTACAGTCTGACCTGGTTTAGTATTTAGTATTCAGTTTCATGAAAATCATCTAAGCTTAGCTAGACATCATGGATGATGGACTGTCTTCCTTTACTTTTCTGCAAGTCTACATTTTGTTAACCCAATTGTTTGCTTAATTATAGCTGATTTGGACTGTAGATGAGACTTTTGAGACAAAGATTTCTGTGACATCTGGAGGGAAATAGATTTTGCCTTAAAAATCTCATCATAATCTATATGGGTCAAGGAACCATTAGATGGTTCCTTGACCCATAGATAGAATTGTGTATTTTATATAAATATGGTTATATTCCCTTTCTGAAATTCTGCAAATTCTTCATATTTACAAAGACAGCATCTGTGTAAGTCCCAACCATAAGCCATTTATTGAAGAAGACATAAGTTGAAATGAGTTTCCAAAATACAGAAGCAAAACAGAGGAACAAGCAGAAAGTAGAATCTTGCTATCCAACATAATACAATGAAGATTTAAATTTTAATCCAATCATTTTTATTACTTTTCTTTAAGTCCCTCAAAATTTCTCAGAAGTTTCCTGAGAAAAGACTCTTGAAACTGGCCTCAGTTGTCTAAGTTTAGTTGGCAACAACTTTTTAACATAATATCCTTTTCTCTCCTAATGCATTTTTCCCTATAGAATAAAAATGGGACAGTTAGTTTTTAACTAGATATAACCACTTATATTTGATCAAGCCACGAAAGTTTACTTTTTCCAATTGAATATGTGCAAGTTCATGTATGTGATGAAGAAGACATCACTGAACGATCTTGTAACACAAAAATACTTTAAAGTCTTAATTGACATTGTAGGAAGCCTTGCCAAATCTCTTTTCTAAAATTAATCCTATTTATGTAACATCTGCATCTCATAGACTAAGATTATTTTATAAAACTATGTTCATTGACATTCTAAAGGAAGTCTTTGGTGAAATCAGTGTGGTGACCATTACAGACCTGGTATTTGTTTCATTATTTTCTATTACCAGATTTATATCCAGTGTCTGCATGGTTTAATGACTAACATAGCTCTTCTTTAATGTTTTTAGTACAATACCAAATAATTTAGCAATGAATAAGGGTGTACCTATTTACCTGTGTACCCTCCTGCCCATACAGAATGAAATTTATTATTATAGTAGTAGCCAAGTTCATTAATGGAATGAACAAATATATATGAGATACACTTAAAGCAACAAGCAAATTTGGATCTAAATGGATGACCTAATTAAAACTATATAAGGAAAATTCTTTCCAAGCAATAACCTATAGATTCCAGAAATAATTATGAGGAAATATGGCTCTGTTGTCTTACACCATTTGCCCCCAGGTTCTTCATGTGTTTCTCATTCTCTGCTTCTTACTGTACTTCTCCTGCTCCTTCCTTTAAAAGAAACTGCTATAGAACCCACAGAGTTTGCACTCATTTTTCTTCTTAGATAAAATCCCAGGGTATTCTAGTTTATAATTCAGAATCCAATTTTCTATTTTGTTTTCTTCCCTTCCCCTTCTTCTCCTCCCCCTTTTTCTTTTTCCTCTTCTTCTTTTGATCCTTGACCATAATATTTTGGACATCTTTCAAGGCCACAAGTAAGAGAAACATCTGATGATTTTTTTTAACAAAATGACAAACTTGTTGCCACTGCTCTTGAGCATAGAAAGAAAAGAAGGAAAAATCCTAAGAGACAAAGGTACTGTAAATCAACACTTACACACTTTTTGTCTGTGTATTTGTTTCAACCAGCTTCCCCCCACCCCAAATCTTGTGCACAGTAAAACATATATGTGATCAGAGAAATGGAGATTGATGAAACAGTGATGATATTCTGATAAATTATTTTGCTCTTCGGCAATAAGGGGAGTTACCTAGAAAAAAAGAAGAGAAATTCCAACATATTGACAGTTTTACAATAAAATAGAAAGAATAGATGTCAGTCTATTTGAAAACTGTTGATCAGCAAACTGGATCCAAACTAAAGACCTTTATGCTAGTTTTGTTACACTTTGACCTAAACAACAGTGGATAAGGGGATACATACACATGAAATGTTTTTGTGTGTTTAACTGTGACTATTAATGCATTGTATATGCTGATTTTACAAATCCTACTAGATTCGATTGTTTGAAGAAAGATTTAGAATAATACACTGGATAGAATTATATTCAAAAGGTCATATCGTAGAATTCTGTAATGTTTTCTAACATCTCCAGATAGAGCTGGGAAAAAAATTTCTATCTGAAACTCAGGAGAGACCTCCCAATCAAGCAGATAATGATAACTTGGCATAAAATGGCCTTCAGAATTCTTACAGCATTTCCAGTATTTAATAAGCCTTACGTCAATATCACTGTGATCTTGGTCAGTAATCTTTAGTAAAAAGATGCCCCTTGTCTAGAGATGTCCCAATGATTCCATTGCAAAGATGATTTTTGAAACACCAAATCATTTCAAAGGACATTTTTGAACTTGGATAGCCACAAAAGAGGAGTGTGATCAATTGCTATGCAATCCTATTGGTTTCCATTTAGAAACAAATTCAGTAGGACTTTTTCCAAGCAATGTGCATAGGGGTGTAAACTTTGAAGTGACACTTGCTGAGTCTGCCTATGAAAATTGTGACATGGAATTAAGTTATCTGCAATTCCATGTGGATGTGGATGACAGCTTTCTTACCTACCAATTGACTTCAAGCAGTTCTTGAATCAAGACATCTTAAACTGCATTCAGCCTCTGTATCTTGAAAAACTTTTACATATATGGAAGACAGATTAAAATGTGACTATCATGTAGTTTTAAAAAACAGGTTAATGCAGAAGTAAGATTGAATGAGCTAATTGAATGTTTACAGATGCAAAAAAAATTGACAGTTTGAAAATAAGGTGATTTTATAGGAGTTGCAAAAGAAATTCAAAGGTTTCATGAAAAAATGTGAATTTTGGGGAGCAATTTAAAGAATAGATAAACCCAGCCAGAATTACTGGAATATTTTAACAGAGAATATCTTCAAACTACAGATTGGAAATAATAAACAGGGAAGAAAATAGTAGTAAACAAAAATCATGTGCTTTGTATATCTGAAAAAGCAAAACAGAATCAGACAAGGTTAGTTCTTGAGTGAGAGATCATAGGATACAAGGGCTGGAAGCTAAATTGGGAAATTAAAAAAATAAAAAATAAAAAAATTATAAAAAGGCAATGGCAAACCATTTCTGCATTGTCTTCAAGAAAATGACATGAGGTCACTACAACTCAAAAGAGACATTACCATTTTTAGGCTCATAAAGCCACATTGAACACAAATTCTTAAGACATTGTGGAGTCCTTGGGGTTCTCTGAGCTTGGTTGTTTTCTCACAAAAGTTTTGCTACCTGGCTAGGTAACATCTTAAGAGATTCCTCATATCCCTAAGTTATTAGTGGATTTAATAAAACGGTAGGAGACAGTGAATGAGTAGAGATGTTACATTTTTAAGGATGCATATGTGACAGTTCAAGGAAGCCAGAAGAGAAAGTCTAGTGATGGTGGTGGCTTGGGAGGGATGTCAAATAGGTCAGTCTGACAAAAACAGTATTGTGCCCTGCCCCTTTTGCATATGTGTTGTGACAACGAGCCTAAAGCACCACAAGAACAAAATTGGTTACGTAATTTTGACATACATGTTCTATTCCATAAACCAAGGCATTACATGAATGGTAAGAGTGAGTCCTGATAAAAGGTGGAGTTTTTTAAATCCAATCAAACTTTATTGCAGTTATCTACCAGCACAAGATAATTGGCACTCTAATATCCAAAGTATCCAAAATTAAGTTGACAATATCAGGATAATTAGGAAAAGTACATACAGACAGAGAATTTGACTATAAGACAATATTAAATCAAAATATTCTAAAGGGCTTGCTCAAGCTACACATACTCAGAAAGAAAAAGAAATTAAAGTTAATAATCTGGATAATATAAACTTTGAAATAAAATACAGGTACATATACAAATACTGTGTGTGTGAGCATGTGTATGTGTGTATACACATACATACACACATATATATTCCTAAATAGTGCAATAACATTATCCAAAAAGGATATAAGAATATAAACGTCTCTTACAGACACCTGTCAGACCTAAGAAAAAGATAGTGTATTAGTTCTATATTCAAATTAGAGCATATTTTTCAAGGATCTACTGAGCAAAGTGAATGGACATAATTAGCTTTTTGAGAAGAATACAAAATATTAGCAAAATGTATTGAAAAGATGATTCTGCATATCTGGCACGGCAGCCGTAATTATACATCAGATATGTTTGGCACAGAGACCATTACAGCTTAATTATTTTCAAAATATCCCTTATCTATCAGCTAATCCTTCTTCATTATTCTTGGAAATCTCCTTTGAATCAAGCTGGTGCTCTCCTGGGTTGATTACATAGCATTATTTCTGAGTGGATTTGCCTTCACCATCTAACTTGAGGCCCCCAAATACTGAAGGAATTCATCTTGTATGTGAAACTATGTCATCCTAGACATATGTCCTGCATTATATAATGACACCTAAAGTTTTTTAATGGTTAGTTCACACAGCTCTACTTTTAAATGCTGCACAATCAAGTTACAGAAATGATATATGTCCACAAGTCAACAAATCAGATGTTAAAGTTTGAGGGCGGTAAAGAAGAGCGAACTGCTTTCAACACTACAAAATTTCTTTCCATTTCCACTTTTAGCTGAAGTATGGAGTAATAATTTGGTTTGAATGAGAGTTACGAGATGGCTTAATTATGCTAAACGTAATATAGGAAGGTCAGCCTCCAAGAAAATGGAAAATGAAAATAAAAAAATGTAATGTGAAGAGAAACTAGTTTTCAGGATTTTGAGGATGGTATGAGCCTATATTAATTTCTCTGTTAGTTGTTCAGGTTTAGCTTTTTAGTAATGTAAATGCAGGCATTAACAATAAAAGAGAGCTACTTTGTTTTCATGAGATGATTGTTGCCAAGAAAATTGCTTAGAGTTGTTTAAATGTGCAATCAAAACTCCACCGGGAACTGCATCAGTCTTAAGCAGTTAATGTATGGCAGAGCTTAGAAAGTCCAGCTGAGGCAAATGAGGATGGGAAGAAACACGAATGAAGACGGGGTCACAGAAAAGGGTGCCCTGATAATACTTTTTTTTTTCTTTTTTCATTGAAGTTTCTTAATTAACTATCATTGGACTGAGGTTCATGACACTGTCACCGTTTTTTCCCCTAGAGTCTGGTCTCTGAGATACAAATCTATTCTCCCTTGGGGGATAATGAGTTATGCAAAGAAGCTTTCAGATAGCTCTTCAGTTTCTATTATAACTACATGGCCTACAATTGAATTTATAAACCAACCAGTGCATACATCATTTAATTCTTTCACTTTTAAAACCACTACATGCATTATGCCTCATTTTACTGTACTTGATATCATATCTTCATTAGGAATTGGAAGAACTGCTTGGTTCAGCTGAGGAAAGCAGAAAACAGAATACATTTTTCAAGAAGTTCTGGGCTACAGAAGCTTTTATGGCAGAAAGTTTCCAGGTCATATCTTCTCTTCCTTCACATATGTTGCTTGGCTTCTCCAACATGGTTATGGTGAAGGTTGGTCACTTCCCACCAATATTAAAATCTTTGGAGTGGACAGGTCAAAGCTTAGTGAGCTGGTACTTCCTAGCCAGGACAATCTAAGATGGGATCATGTAATCCAACACCCTATCTAGTGTTTTCTTGCCCCAGATCCTACTAATCCCTCCCAACCCAACCAGTTTTCTTCATTCTTCCTATGCTTCCTTCTGCAATCACACCATACCCTTTCCATCTTGTCTCCTTCTACCTAGTCGTCTTGCCTGATGCCTCCCAACACACCTGCTGTCTCACTCGCCCCATGTTTCTTTCCCAAACCTAGGAGATCTGATCTCTTACCTCCACATTATATTTTCTGCAGTTTCTCCACCTTTTCCAGAAGAGAAAAAAACTGCACTTCTCCCCTTTATTAGAGGGTATAATGATATGGACATCCCCAGATGGGAGGAAGCAATTAACTGGCTTTGGCTGATCTCAAAAAGTTAAGCAGACATGATTATAATTTTGACTGGAGTTAGAAATCCCAGGCTTTATGTTAAATGGGGAAGTTGGAAAACAAAGAAGGCAAAGGTGAACCACTTCCAAAATGGCATAGATACAGTATATGCATGAAGTGACCAGGGGGAGGCATTTCATTTTATGCCACTGAGACAAGCTTGAGAAACAAGTAGTTTCTTTCTTCAAAAAGGCTTTGCGTGTTTTCTCTGCTAGTAGAAAAGGCTAAGAAATACATGGTATAATAACATCTTCTCTTATAAGGGGAAAAGCTGAAAAATTGGGTTAGAATGTTATAATACTATTGCTAAAAATAATCCTGTACTGAGTATTATTTTTAGTATTAGT
Source organism: Python bivittatus (assembly GCF_059951505.1). NCBI lineage: Eukaryota > Metazoa > Chordata > Lepidosauria > Squamata > Pythonidae > Python > Python bivittatus. The sequence goes on from NW_028277053.1 coordinate 15,996,004, forward strand.
ATTAACACTGTACTGGGAAAAGTCAGGGGTGTTCCTTGAGCTGATGGGAGTTGGGCACGTAGCTCAGCTTTCTAGGTAACCTTAAATGACTTTTGGGACACCCATCAACCTTGGTTTTCTAGAAACAGATACCTTCCCATTCAAAGGTCACTGGGGGTACCAGAGGTATATAATAAGACTGCAGAGGGAGTCTGGGGAACAAAGATGCCAAAACAACCTGACTCTTTCAGAAGCTTTTATTGTGATTTCATCAGACCTCACACAATAGGTAAAGATGCATTACCAATAGCCATCAGTCACTTTTTTAAAAAAAGTCAAAAGAAATGTACCTTTGAGAGGCACACTTCATGCTTGTAACAGTAGCAGTGGGTGAGTAGAACCAGCAAGCTGACTCAGGATCGAGGGATATCTCAGAGTCCTCCATGTGTGGTCTGAATCAGAAAATGAGAGATGGTCTCTTTCGTTTTTTTAGCAAACTTGCTAAGATTAAAAAAATGCTTGACCAAGACCTTTATATATTGAAATATTTAAATCATGTGTAGAGGGAAGATTTCTATGCAGTCTAAAAGAATGAAATTCATCCCAAGGGATGATTGTATATTCCAGCTGATGATTCTTTAGGCATCCTCTTATTTTCTTTAATTAGGCCTATTAGTTGCACAACATTGCTTTGCAGGCTAATTTCTGTCAAAAACTAAATTCATTAATAGTGCCCTCAAATAAACTGGAGGCTACTTATCAATAGGATTCTTTCGCATTATTTTAGCAAATGGCAAGCTTAAAAAAAGGCATTTTTAGGATTCTTGTAGTTTGTTTGTTTGCTTTTTTTTTTTTAATATTCAGTGAAAAAGAATAGAAAAACAAATTTAGGAAGCAATAGACCATTCAGGCATGAATTCTACAAATGGCCATGCTTGACCAAATTCATGGTATGCATGCTGTAATTAAACAATGGCTAACATGTAATTTCCCGGTGAAATTCAATAAAGTAATTTAAAATGTATTATAACTGCAAAAGTGCAATCATGACAATTAGACTGAAAACAATAATAAAGAGTTGCTTTCAGATGTCAATAAGTTCAGGCCAAAAAAATAAGAAAAGCAAAAGAAGTACTTGCAACTTTTAATCTGAAAATGTTTCCAGATAATATTCAGCAGAACAGATAGTCCTCCTCCTTCTCCTCCTCCTCCTCTTAAATTTTATGTTGCCCTTATACAAATAGAAGGAATGTTTCCAATGTGGTAGACTCCTTGAACTAACAGAATTGTCTGCTAACAAGATTATCTGTCACTTGGATGCAGATTATTGAAGAAACTATAAAGGTTTCACACAGAAAGATTACTCTTACACAGAGAAGACAGAGAAGGGGGGGGGGGAGAGAGAGAGAGAGAGAGAGGGAGGGAGAGCATCTTCATGCCACTCATTATTTACAAATCTAAGACATCTTTCCTTCTCCAGATACCTTCATTTCTTCCTACAGGAAGAAAATGAAGATCATGAAAGCCACATGTTTTTACTTCTAACACACAGGTTTCAAAAGTTCAAATATCTTAACCTTCTCAGGTACAGTATAGTCTTAATGACTAGAAATACATTTTAAACTTGATTTTTTCCCCCTCATAATACCTTTCTTATCATTGACTATCTTTGCCAGAAATAGGAGCCATCACCAAGTGACAGTCGAAATAGTCCCCCCCCCCCCAAAAAAAGGTAAGGATATATTCTCTTTCAAAGTATTTATGTACCCAAACTGGCTACTATTAGCTATCCAGCTACAGTATCTACCTATCACCTATATTTTGTCTATATGAACAGACAGACAGACAGACAGACAATAACAGGGAAATTATAAGGATTGATTATTTCAAAATCTACTCCCTACCTTTTTATTTTGAAAACAAGCTCCTTTTAACAATTTATTACAATTAAAATGCACAATAAAATCATTGTATAAACATAGGTAGTACAGACCTTGTGGGAGTAGGTGCAATTAGAATCACCCAAAAGTGCTTTCTCCTCATTTTACTGTGGACACCTTCTTTTAGTCAAAGAAGACATAATGTGTATTATATTGGAAGTTTTAAGAATAAACTAACTAGGTGGACTGGAATGGCCACTTTAATTCATACAGTTATATAATTTAAAATTCAGATCATAAGAAGTAACACAGTGAAAATAACACCAGAAAGAAATCACTAGGTATGTGCTCAGGTATAATCCTCAATCTGGCAGGATCATATCTGTTAGAAAAGTGGACATTTTGTGACTATTATTGTTATACAAATGTATGTACTCTACTTCCCACAGATGTAAAAGTGGAAGACTTTGAAAGACCCTAAGCAGGAAAGGACATAGTGGTTTTAATAAATCATTGGAAAGAATGCAAAAGGTGGAGAAATGGAGGGACCGGGAATTACAGGAAGATTTGGATAGGATTAACACAGTCATGCTGGAGGTAAATTTAATCGTTTTGCAAAATAATGGAGTTTTGCCAACATCTGCTTCAAGCAACTTAAACACAGAGTCTACAAATGGATGTCAATGGCTATACAGCCAAAGAATCAAACTGTCCACACAATTCAGAAATAGAAGTTGAGAAAGTTAAATTCAGGTAGCTTGGATCCTTTGCTTGCAGAACACACCATGAATTATTGGTGCCAAATAAATGGTTTCAACTACATGAACCAATAAGATTTCATAAACAGCTAGAAGAGAAGATCAATGTAAGGAGCATTCTGAGTATTCTTAGCCTATACAAAGAGAACCTGAGGAGTGATAAAAAGAGGTAAGAGATACCATGAAAACTGAAGGAGAAAAGTTTCAAAGAGGAAAATATCAAAGTGGTGCAGCCAAAATAAAAGGAGCCTTGAATTAGCCTTGTGTGTTGAGACTCAGACCTGCGCAAAGTTCAAGCCTAGCAGCCCAGTTAAGTCAGATAAAACAAGCGGTCTCGATTTATCACCACGTCCTGGTCTGGGGGGTTGGAGAAATCAATCAAACCAAATAAGGACTGAAGCAATGATCGTCCAGCAAAAGCTCATATAATTTGGGCACATCATGCAAGTGCATGATGGAGCACAACAATTCTTTTTAAAGTTTTCAAAATTGAGGGAAGTAAATGAAAGGAAAGTCAATGGATAAGTGGGATGGACAGGATCAAAAAGACTACAGGAAAGTCCTCTGAAGAGAGGTTGAGATAATAAGGAATTTCCAGGCCATCACCAGGAGCCCAGCCCAACTAATTAAACACATTTATTCCACATATTGGATTATGGCCAAATGCCTGATCTTATCATAAGAACTGTGTTCAACATCATATGACTTTTATTAAATCAGTTATTGTTGTTATTATTTTAAAAGGAGTGCTTTATTTGTGCCTTAACTGAATAATTACGAATGTGGCAACATGACTGCCTTCAAATGCATTAGGACAGTATAAGCTAATTCCTATTCAATAACAGCAGAAGTTCAGTACTTCCATTTATCACCTGGTACCTTTTTAAAGAATTAATCGTAAAATAATGATTGCTTCATTTTTGAGTCCATTAGGAATGATTAATGAATTCACATTCACCCATTTTTCCTCTTTCAAAGTTATGCACTTTATTGGAGAAGCAATTCACAAACTGACAGCCTCAATCAAATCCACACTTTTTCTTGCCTTTATCCGTAGTTCCCCAAATGTCAGTTAACTGAGCCAGATATATTGGTACCTTTGATGCCCAAAATTATTTGTCCATAAATGCTGAAAAAGGAAGGACTTCCTGCCTTCATTAAGACCCACTTATTTTATATTTCCGCATGACTCAGTCCCTCTTCAGTAGATGTTTTCTAATCAGAAAGGAGCAAATCCAAACATTTTCAAAAGTGTGTGTTGGATTAAATTATACTGTATCTTCACATCTGGGTAGCAAAGTCATACCAACTAAGCAAAAATGTTAGAATTATTACTTTTAAAAAGGAAGGAAATGAAAATCACTTTCAATCCAACATTGAAGAAGAATGTATTGACCCAAATGAATTGCCCAACACATTTTGACAAATATCCTAATCAGAGATGCTTATAATTGGTAGGGTATGATGTTTGTGTGTACTGGGCAATTTCAAAGTCAACTGAAGGTAGCTTGGAAAAGGTTTTCGTTTGTGGAGTCCTTGGTGCTCTCTGAGCTTGGTTGATCAACCAGCTCAGAGAGCACCAAGGATGCCACAATTCAAATCTGAGCTACATATATTATCTTCTACTGGAGGTTTTCATTTGCCTAAGGTGAAGCAAGCAGGTCCAAATCTATCTTATCCCAAACCTAACACTCAGAAAAGTCCCAGCCGGTTGGTTTAGAGCTCTGGTGGTTGGCTTGGCACCTGGGACACAAAGGTTTTTCTCACTAGGACCCTTGGAAATCTCATCTCATCTCATCTCATCTCATCTCATCATTCTAAAAGATCTATATCTATCATCTGTCTATCTATCTATCTGGATCAGGTCACTATCTTGAATTAGGTTGCCTTCAAATTAATCCAGAATGAATTGAGCCATTTTTACAGCTATAATTTGAGCTCTTAAAGAGAATTGTTTGATCTGCCTAGGATTAATAAATGCCATTATGCAAAACACAAAACTAACAGAAGAAGACCACAATTCCAAGGCTCTTTTTAAAAAGAATTTGGAATTAGGATTCGTAAGGAAAATTATCTGAGTAAAAGTTTAAATAACTACTTTCATATTATGTGGAAACATACTTTTCAATAAGAGTATTTGCTATAAATTCAGATACGTTTTGAAGTAGTGGAAAACAAATGTTCCATTCTTCTGGCCAAGTGGATCATGGTCATCATGAAATCCTTAAGAAGATGAGTAGTCTGAAACTATTATTTCACTACCAAAATATAGCCATCAGTGCAAAACCCCCACCACTCCAACTTCCTGCTTTCACAAAATCTGCCAGAGAATTTGGAATCTCATAGAAAATTATAGAGTTAATCCCTGGAAGATAAACTATGACAAATAATTTAGGTATGTCTTTCTCCAACACCTGAATCTCCAGATATGTATCAAATAGGCCAGTGTGTTATGCTCCAAAAGAAGCTAAAAGGAACATGAGCTTATTCATCAACTTTCATGGAAACTGCAAAAATAATTTACAAAAATCCCAGTTCTTAGTTGACTGGTGCTTTGGGCTAAAGGAAGTCCATTTTTTTAGTACATCTTTGGGGAATCTTGCCATAATTTGTAGAGATCTGAACATAATTTTTAGCTTCTTCTGACTTCATTGGTGGTGGGGAAAGACAGGCAAATGGGCACCAGAAAGTCTGGATCACACTACTGCACCTTCCCTTCCCTTTAATTTTATTAAGATTTGGGAAGAATTTTTTTCTAGATGCCTGGTGTACCTGACTCCATAATTCTATTCATATAACCAGGGCCTTTGGTTTGTAACATGTAGCCTGGAGCATCTGATAATGTGAGGATACTTTATACAACAGATAAACTGCTTTCAGAACTGCTTTGAAAATGGCTTGTACTATGGTTCTCCTTTATATAGATTTTGAAAGGCCAGTCTATACATATCTAGTCTGAGTTCAAAAATTTCTCTTTAGATTTTTATGAGGCTCACCTTTTTCTAAGATTCTTTTCTTTCATGTCCACCAGTTTTACTGCTTAACAAGCTCAAATCATCCTCCTGTAACAGATATTACTCAGTCATGACACCTTCCCTCTGGAACAGCATCCCATTAGATCCCCACCTTATTGATTCTTGAAAAACATGGCTCTTTCCCCAGGCCTTCGGTTAGGGGAAATTGATGAAAATGATGAAATTGTGTGGTGTCCGTCTTTCTGTTTGTTTTATCTCTTCTGCTGGGGAAGAAACTTGATTTGTCTTTGGGATTTTATTTTTGGATTTTATTGTTTGTCTATGTTGAGCCACCCAGAGCTGGGAGGCCTAGAAACCTGATTACTAAATAAATCTGATTACTAAATCAATAAATATATTGCACATTTCTCTAGATTAATGTATGGGCAGACTTTTGCCTAGCATATTCAGTTTTTGCAAGCACGTCCCTCATAGACTCCATAGCTATTAGAAATTAACCATGGTGGGTATGTTTTGCATAGTTTTATGTTTGTGGGTGGGTCCATTTGCAAAGAAAACAAACTCAAAGTGAAAACCATAATGGAGGATAAAGGAATTGGAAGGAGAACCATATCATCCTGAAAATGGGTATTTAGTAACTAACCACCCCAACCCCTGCAAAGATATTATGAATTGACAGGACCCTCCCCCTTGGCAGTCTTCCTATGATAGTCTCTCAAAATTCCAGTAGGGTTCACCAAAAACATTGCCTCTCCTTGTTTTAACAGATGCATTTTAGTATGAAGATTACTATCAGCAAACTGCATCACTAAAACTGAATGAGTTCACATTTTAAATAATTGAGTGTCACTCTGTATGCATTTGAAAGTATGGAATTGGTTTCCATCAGCACGTGAACCAAACTATTTCTTCCCAACTTCTCCCTAGAAGTGGGGAAATGATAATGGATTTCTTTAAAATAGCAAGCATATCATTTATTTTAAGATACTGAAACCCAAGGGCTATAGTACATGCACCTAGACCTCATCGAAATCAGTGGGGTCCATTTTCCAGGGGCTACAAACAAGGGCTCAGCTTATTTCTAAAATAAGCTACACAATTATGTCTCCCCCTTTAGGATACATCAAAGTAAGTATTATTGTAGAATGTTGCTTGCTTACATTGAATATATGAGAACACCCAACATAACCTTTACTCTTTCCTGGATCAGCTATCGCCGTACAACATACAGGATTGGGAAGAATCCATGCTGTGGACTCTGTTTCCCACATCATTTTAGAACCCCAACATTACAAAATGGGCTAGGGATGTGAAGACGCTACTGCATTGTTGAACAAAACTGCCTTTGTTATTACCCCCTGAGTCAAATGGCTAACACTTTTAATCTGAAATAAACAGCAGTTGTAAGGAAGCAGTCACAATATTGCTGTTATATCTGAAATGGGCAAGGACTCCAGTTTTTCTTGAGCTGGAATGTATCCATGTTGTTCTTTATTTAATCAGGCTAGACCTCTGCATGACAATGAATGACTTGAAGGGGTTGCATATCTGCTGAATTATGAATGATTCTTACCTTTGCAACAGGTCAATTTTCTTATGAAAAGGGATTTTTATCTTTGCTCAGTGAGCTAAGAATCTGCTAAATTATGCTTTGCTTTCTGAATTCAGCCTTGGCATGATTGTCTCTCCAAAAAACTGTTAGTGCGGATATTCGAAGAAATTGCCTGTGCGTTAAGCTTAAATTAGCTGTCGTTATTATTCTCAAAATAATGAGACTGGGAGCAGATAATGTCATTAGAAACAACTTTTGCATCAGGATCGTATTTTCTCCTCTGTTTACTGCTAAATGTGCATTTTACCTAAAGAGGAGGAAAAAAGAGGTGAAATCATGATAAAGGAATTAGGAATGATGTTACTTCCTCGTATCTTAAAAAGAGAAAGTGTCTGGAAGTAATGCTTTCTGGAATGTAACCTCTTTTATGTAAAGTTTAATCATGTACAGCTTGCAGACAGACCTGATTTTGCTAAGGGAACAACAGTTATTTGCTGTCGAGGTTTGAGCAAAAAGTCTCTTGATAACAAACAGAACATGTAGCATTGTCAGTTTTTATGTTTCCATATTTCTTTTTTGCGCCCTGATAAAAAAATGCACAATGAGGAGAGGCAACCAGGAATAGATGCAAACCACAGAGATAATTTTGAAGCCTATCTTCCCAATGCAGACGCCTCAGTTAATCTTGGCATCTCAGGACCAATTCATCTTGGGGAAAGATGCAGAATCAAGTTGAGGGTAGTCCTTAAAAAAAAAAAAATGCTTCTCATTTCTTGAAGGTTCAGTCTCAACTGCAAAGATAGATTTTCCTACTTCAGGTGGCCAATGCTAACATAGTTAGGTGTCTTTAATGCTACATGTTGGTGTTATTTCCACAAGAAAATGGATCATAAGCATTAAAGATCTGGAGAAGGAAGAATTCCGTGATTGGAGTAATATTTGATATTACTGTGTATGAAATAAGCCATTCAAACCATTTTGAGAAATGGTTTTTACAAAGAGAGACGGGATGGATAAGGCAAAAACTCAGGTATATAGCACATTCTAGTTGTTTACTGGTTAGAATGTTTATATTCAGTCTTTCTATGACTGAAATGCTTAAGCCACCAATTCACAGATCGACTAGGTAGGAAATTATGTAGCAAAATAAAAACAACAAAATTATATCAACTATAAATGGAGTAACATGGCCAGCATCACGTAAAAGGCAATGAAATCATGCAGCTGCTGGACTCATCATCACTGTCCTCCTCTTCTTCCTCTTTCTCATCGTTAGTATTGCTGCTCTGATTTAGGATATCATGATTAAAAGGGAAAAAATATATATATCATGCCCTGTAAATATACATCTTGAAATGTCTGGAATTAGCAAAAATGAGATTATAATAACCGAAGTTCACATGTTCTGTAAACTTTGCTATATTTAGCACATAACTGTCATAATTTGAACTAAGTTTCCAAATGCTTTTTTCAAATCAACCCCTCCTAGATACTTAATTAGCAAGCCAATCTGATAAAATTTAGGATGTAAACATGGAATATTAACATGTCAGTCATGAATAGACAAAAGCATCCTTTTGTCACCTCTTTGGCATCAGTTTCTACAGCTTCAGCATCTGGATCAGAGTGGGCTAGATCTTTCTCTGGGTACTAGTCCTCTTCCTCATTAGCAGCTTCTCTGTCTTGTCTCTGTTAAGACTTTTTGGAGCAGTTCAGGACCTCAGAAGACTTTTTGGAATATGATGGATATGTTTATAGGTGGTAGATATAGATGTAAGATATAAAATGATGACTAGCTTCAAACTTCTGGATGGACTCATCCATCATGTTGAAAATTAACAGTTCAAAATTCATCCTACATAGATCTGAAATGATGATATCAAGCAGAATATACTTTATTTTTTTCTTTTGTTTTGAAACTTGTGCTCTTGAAAAACAAGTGTTACTGAGGAACCACACATCATCATCATCATCTTCTTCTTCTTCTTCTTCATCATCATCATCATCATCATCATCATCATCATCATCATCATCATCATCCCCCATCAGTCAATTGCAAAAGGGAGCTTTACTTGGAACAGCTGACATCCTATGATGATACTTTTAACACTATCAAACCATCAAACAACATCTGCCCATCCCAGGTCCTTGCAAAGGACTCGATAGGTGGCTAAAAATGCCAGATCCAGTCTAAACATCTGGCTGACTGTGTGACCAACCATAATAAAAGAAAAAGACAGAGGGGCTAATTCTGGCTGCACAAGACCAAGCCTTAAGAACAAATACACACAAAGCTGGAATTGAGAAGACAACAACAGACAGCAGATGCCGCCTCTGCAAAGAAGCTGAAGAAACAGTGGACCATCTAGTCATCTGCTGCAGGAAGATTGCACAGACAGACTACAAACAACAGCATGACAAAGTAGCAACAATGGTGAGTTGGAACATCTGCAAGAAATACCATTTGCCTGCAAGCAAGAACTGGTGGGACCACAAAACAGACAAAGCAAAGATAGTACTGATAATAATAGGCACCTTGGGTGCAATCCCAAAACATCTGGAGCACCACTTGAACACCACCAGCATTGACAAAATCACCACCAGTCAGTTGCAAAAGGCAGCTTTACTTGGAACAGATCACATCCTGCAACGATACTTTTAACACCATCAAATAGCAACATCTGCCTATCCCAGATCCTTGGGAAGGGCTCGATAGGTGGATAAAATGCCAAATCCAGTCTAAACATCCGGCTGACTGTGTGACCAACCATAACAATAATTTGAGTTTATATGCTGTCTGACTCTCAAACAACAATCAAACAAATAAATTACAATAAAACGTAACACATAAAAAAATATGGCAAGTGTGATGAAGTGAGGGGTCTCACTCTTCCTCACCAAAGGCCTGGGTGAAGAGCCAGATCTTCAGGGATCTACTAAACAGCAACAGAGTGGGGGCCATATGGATCTCAGGGGGAACCAAGATCTTATCTTATCCTAGCCAGGCAATCCCAGCCCTGAATATTAGTCTAAAAAACTAGATCAGAAACTGGATTAAGACGAGCCCAGATCTGGAAATGTATGTTCTTATGGTTCCAGTGCAAACATCAAACCAGGATGGAAAGGTAGGTAGAATATATGAACTATAAAACTGATGAAACAATGCCTGGATTGTTGGCACAAATTAAGCAATGAACCAAATTGGTAAAGCCTAAGGTTTGTCAGCTTATTAGTTACTATATTTTCTGACAGAAGTTGTTTTGATCAGCCAGTAAAGGAGCAAACTGGCTATGTTTCATTTGTATTCTATTAACAATTCAGGGGCTCTGAAAATAATTTTGTGGTCACAAATATTCTTTTTCCACTTTTTTTTTTTTACATTCCATATACAAAGTAGAAGAAACTTATATTTTAGATACACCACTAGATGTCTCACCTCTCAAGAATGCCACAAGAGTCAGAGAACCTGTGAGTATGTACTGTATCATATTCTACAGAAGAGGAAGGTTTGATAAATGTAGATTTTTGAACTGCTTTGGAAGCTACAATTGGAGAAAATACGAATGTTTCAGGACTGAGGACTTCAAGTGAAGGACACCATTAGTGCTAAAGTCCCAAATTCTGTATTCCAGGCAATTATGTCATTATCCTACTATTATTTGGTGTTGTGTACCAGCCATGCAAATGCACAGATAACTATTGTTTTGTGGATTATTATTGTGCACCCAATAAATGGTTCAATTATTCCACTAAACAATGGTACAGAATAGAGACTTGAATCATTGTTATGGTTTGCAAGTAGACTTTGCTTAAGTTGCAACAAGTTCCATGTTCCCTCCTCCTTTTTTTTCCCACTAGCTTGATGATTTCTTATGCCACCTTTTCCCCCAAAGAAATCCTTGTGATTTGAGGGGGGAGGAGATATCTTAAATTCCCTGACAAGAACAGAAGCTGTGGTTGAAAAGAAGTAAATTCGCAGGAGGTGCAAAGTGGCTGGAAACCTGACTGCAGGAAGCATAACTTCCTATGAAGGTTAACTGTGGTTTGGGAGGGGCAATTTGCTGGGGAATGAACCAGCTTGTGATCTAAGTTCAGCACAGTGGATCCCATTTTGACAGGCTTCACATAAGAGTACTGTTGGTTTCATCTGCCCAAACTGTGTTTCTAAAACTAAGGTTGTGATTACATTTTAAATTCCACTGAACATTCAGTGGATCTTTACAATAAATGCTGCTTCAGTGAAGACCTGGAAAAGCAATAATGTTGATGATACCATGGCAGTAATAGTGGGAGTTTCCCCCCATTTTACTTTTTAAGAGAATTTTCTTAGTCTATATCTAGGATGGGAACCTGAAACCCATAGCTAACTTTTCCATAGTGCCCTCTGTTAACCATTCTTTGAATGTCATGGTCCAAACTTTCAGATTGCCCATCTGGGAATAATTTCTTCTTCCTGTCATGTATGTGTGACTGTGTGTGTGTTGAATGAAGAAGTAGAGCCAAAGATGAAACAAGAGGAAGAACTGTGGAAATTCCCAATGCTATGTATTTCAAATGCTTTTAATTTTGCCCCCACCAACCATTAGATTGGTGCTACTGAATTTTGGCTAAAGTCCTCATTCCCAATGGATCATTGGCCTTTCTCAGAAAATGTTCCCTCCCTCCCTCACTTTTGACCTCCTTAGATGTCACCAGCACCCCACCTGCTTGCCCTCAGTGAATCAGCTTCACAAGAGATAACTTTGATGCTTTTTGATACTTTCCTACAAACATTTCCCTGTTCCCAGATAGAGGGATCTGCGCAGTAGCCACTACAGAAATCCCAGTTGTTCCTCCTTAGCTTTCCAAATAGAATACAGAGGAGAAGAAAGACAAAAAAGGAGATTGGGAGACTCCAATGTTCGTACTGCTGAAAATGCTGACTGTCACTTGGCTCCAGGAAGATGAAAAAGCAGATATCAGTTATCTTCCCTAGATAAATTTACTATTTTATATTATAAAAAAGAAAATGTCTTGAGCTGCAAAACATTTGCTAAAATTAGATGATGGTTGGCACTGTTTGAAGTAGGTGATCATTCCTGTGCTATGAAATCTTTCTGCCTTATGAGGGAAAAACAGCCTTGTTCAGTAAGTCACTAGAATGAAATATAAAATATTCCTATAACATTTTCTATTAATCTTGACACGGCAGCATGATTGAGAAACTTAACTACCATAAACACTTTGCCAGGTATAAAAATAATCTGTGGGTGGAGAGTCGAAAATCCTCTCCACAGGCGGCCTCTTAACACCAAATGGATGAACAACTTTCACTGCACTCAGATTATTAGAGAACAATCCATATGGATAAGGGCAGCAGTCTGCTTTTATTCAAGACAGATAATTCCTGAATAGTCTCAGCAAAAAAACCAAATGCAAATTCAATCAGATGTGCTATAAGCCATGTGTGTGGTTTGATAACAAGCACACATACACGTTTGTGGATCCCTAGGAATGTGACTTTGAGATAACTTTCAGTGGAACATTTTGAAGTCCATCTAAAAGGTTCTGATAAAAATATTCATGCAGTTGTAAAATCTCTGTTCCTCGTCCTCTCCCAAGATCCTTTTGCTAAGACTCATTGTCACCAAGTCCTGTTCCTGGGTCCCCATAATTTATCTCCTTGCCTTTCTGTTTGGGCCCAATAAATTCTATATCCCAAAAGGAAAGGGAAAGAAAAAGAAAAGGCAAGATACATGGAAGTTACTTCTATATCTCCATTGTTTATTGGCTCGGAGTAAATGAACAGACAATAGCAAGAAGGAAGACTACCAGGGGCAGGATATATTCCTGGCTTGGGGAATATATCCTCTTCTTGGCTGGTCTAATAATCTCAGCTATTGATCCCAGCCCTTATTGTAAGCACTGCTGGACATCATTCACAGGGGATACTATTAAATGGAAATGGAAAGACCAATTAATATTAGCTACTTATACTAGCCAAATGGTTAACTAAAGCAAAGTTGAAGAAATGTATTACAGCTCCATTCCACAGTACCCCGATCTCCAAGACTTCAATGTTGCTTAGGGCTACAATGATAGGTAGCATGTATTATTTATCTAAATAATTTGCTGCCATCTAGTGATTATCCAAAGTTTTCAGCCAAAAATCAGAATGGCTTTATTCTGTATTCAACTCAGAATACAATTAAAATAATTAACTGAGAAAACTAAAATTTAGGAATGATGATGATGATGATGATGATGATGATGATGATGATGATGTGTTGACATTGGTTCAAAGGCCTAGGTAAATAAAATAATTTGTATCTCATGCTGGAAGGAAAACAAGCACAGAACCACATGAGTTTCCATAGGAAACACATTCCTAAGAGGGATACATCGCCTGAGAGGTAAACTAAAAAATGTTTTAAAATTTTGTTCTGTTTTGTTTTCTTTTGTTGGTTTTAATTCACAGTATATACCCACACCACACTACATGGTGTTCTGTTTTTACTGTTGGGAAAACGGAGTAACTTTGATAGGAATCCTTTGGCTCATTCACTAAGGTCTGCATTTGACTAACTTTATCTGATTTGCAGCAAAATACTTGGGACATATCTGGGGTGCAAAGATTTGGGGGTTTCCTTTTTCTCTTTGCTGCTACTCAGTGACCATCAGGGTACCTGCATGCCAGATCTGCTAGCCCCAATTTAGTAGAGCTACTGTATGTAGTGTGAGAACAGAACAAAGACCAGGAAGAGCCTTGAAGGACAAAGAGACAAGTTCATTTTATTAAGGAAAGCCGGAAGGAAGCCGGAAGGAAGCCGGTGTTTCAGAGTTTTCGGATGGGTGGGGGGTGGGGGGAGAAAGCTGTAAGTCCTCTATTTTTTTGTTGGGAGCTGGTTGAAGGGGAAGCCTAAGAGATCAATTTTTCAGAGCAGAGACAAAGAGAGGAACAAAGGAGGCATTCTTTATTTACTATCTCCACTGCTAATGCATCTAGTGGTCAAGAGAACAGAAAGTATAAACAGGCAATGCTTTTGGAGCGTAGGCCCCATATTTAATTCATTAGCATCTTTTAAACACAAGTTACCTTAATCTAAAAAGAGTATCTAACAATTAAAACAAACAAGCACAAGGCAGAAGAGCACAAGATGCATTTTAAAGCACCATCTGGGAGGGAATGAGGAGAAACAAAACATTCTTTCCTATAAGCAGCAGATTTTGCCAGAAATTTCACAGCATTTCTAACAGCCTTTAGGGTTTCTTTAGTATGTGGGGGTGAGATGTCATTTCACAATTCTTCAAGATGAGGCCTTGACCTTTTACCTCTTTCCCTCCTTTAATTACCGGGTGGCTATCTTTGCCCTCTATCAAGGATGGGTTTCTCCAAGGCTAGTGCTGATGCTATCACGGCTCTTATTGACCAAAGTGGCTTGTTTCCCTGTTTCTCATCTTCCAAATAAAGAGGATATCACCTTTGCAGAGTGGCTGTCCCTCCCTCCCCCATTTTAAATGGGTTGGCAGCCTCAAAAGTACAGTAAATAACCAACAACAATACCTCATGCTACAGAATGGCAACCAGTAAATTAAATTCTGTAGTTTCCTTTAGATATTGCCTTTCAGAAAACTGAGCTCCAAGAAATGTCCATAGGAATATGGATACCCAGAGATAACTCTAATCCTAACCTTTGGCCTATGAAGCTTCCTATTCAAACTTTCTTGTATTTTCTTGACAGACACAAGAAATGCTACAAAACACTCTACTGTAAGACAACTGGAATCAGCGCTGTTAAGTTAGATGGTCTAATGACGTAGCTTAATAGACTTAGGTGCCACTGAGAGAAACCACCCCCTGTTAACCATATGTCAATTGTGTGCCATGTCAGTCTGTCCCCTTGATCCATAGCTCTTTCAAGAATCTCTGAGTGATCTCTTTAAGCCTAATCTATTGCCTCTCCTTTCTTCTACTTTCATCAACGTTGCCAAGCATGGCGGTTCTACTGAGTAGCTTAATATAGACCAACACAAAATAATCCTTCAGGAATCTTCCCATCCTTTTGGTGTTGTTTAAAAGTGACATGAAATGATAAACCCAAAATTGATAGGCAATAACTTAGCTTGGTTAACTGATGCAGAATATGTTGTCATGATCTGGTGTAACAGTGCGACAAGATGCCAATTCTTTTCAGATAGTTCACTAATCATTCCCTTTTTTGTTTATTTGTTTTCCTTTTGTATCTTCCATCAAAATGTTGGTCTTCATTAAAATGAAATGAGAGTTCCATGTGTTGTTTCCCACACACCAAAAAAAGAAGAAGAAAAAAGCAGCTTCTCTTGGATGCCTACAAAACTCCTCAACTTAGATTGACTAACAAAACAACTTTGACCAGGGAAGCCAGATTCCAAGTCAGCATCACAGGTCAGCCTACCTTTTATTCATTTCCAGCCCAATCATGTATGTTCATCCATTCTAGAACATGAATTATGCTTTCCTTCTTGTCAGGCATATCCCTGGCACATCCCTGGCAGCTGTCAAATATTGCTGTCAATGCTTGTTAAGTCTTCTGCATTATCCTTTCAGAGGCTACCATCTGGTATTGAGTAAAATTACTTGTCCTAAATATTATATTATTGATTCTAATAGGAAAGAAGTAATAATGGCAACTGTTCATTTAAAAACTAAACCACAAATGAATCATGACAAGACAGCCCCAAGATGTCACTGGATATTTTCTGTGTCAACTGGTCATATCTGTCATGGAAGACAGGCTGCAAACCCCAAAGCCAAATAAAATCAGAGTAGTTCTATATAAACAAACTTGGCATAATTGATTTTAATTGATTTTAATAATATTAAACTAGCGTGTTTACAACTAATGTTTTTAATGGGTGAATTTTTCAGATTAGTTCTACATTCAAATTTCTTCAGTTCTTACTTTTTTTAGGAAATGCACAAATGTTAGTGTGTTCTTATGCAAAAAAGGAAGAGGAAAATGGAAAAAGAAAGAAAAAGAAATGTTCACCTTTTTGTACCAATGAAATTCAATGGGAAAAGTTGTCTCTAGTCTGGTGTGCCCCATGTAGCACTATAAGCACTTGTAATTAATGATAATGATGCCAGAATGATGGAACATGCATTTTGTGACATCATAATGCAAACTCTGCCCTTTTGTATTTACATTGTAATATTGCATGCAAATATATAAAGGATAGAATTTGCCTTATAATGTAATGCACAGGTTTTGTTATTTGCCTTCCCCCACCCACACCCCCAGTACGCTTATGTCTTACATCTACCTCCCACTTAGCTCTTAAAGATAAATAATCTGTCAGGGGGAAAAAAAAATGCCTTAATTTAGTTCCTCAAAGATCCTTGAGTTCGCAGTATTTCAAAACTAGGGATACGTGTTGGATCCTGCTCAATTCCAAACTCTACCATTTTGGACAAAATAAGTGACTGTAGGAGATGTCGTAAGACCCTTAAAAGGTAACCTGAACAATTCAAGCATGTTTCCTTCTGTAATATTGCTGCAGACATATATTATGTATAAGAACTTGCTATCCTGTGGGCATTTCTCCAAAAATGTCTTGGTTATGGAAAGAGAAGGAGAACACTGAAGTGAGCTGAAGTAACTGACAGATTTATCTTATCGCCACATATAAAAGTCCATCAAGAACTTTCCAATCATGATGCACTGGTAAAGTTTTTGTCCATTATTAAATGAGGCATACTTAAAAGGAGGTTAGACCACTCATAGCAATGCAGAAACATATTCCGAATGGTCATAAAAGATCTAAAAAAAATTCCACATTGTTTCAATCACAGTCAAAGATGAATGTTTTCTAAAACATCAAATAAGATTCTGAACTTAATCATTCGTGGTTAGTTCAATTACAGAAGAGCAAAACTCTGGAAAATCTCTGAGTAGAAAGGTTGATCTGTTTAAATATTGCTTATTTTCTCTGCTATTTATAAAGAAATTTGGAAAAGCTTAAATTCCTATAAGAAACCGAACCTGCCAAAATTACTATTCATCCATCTTTCTTTATTTCATGCTTGCTTGATTTCTTGAGGGAAGAACAGAATGTTTTGTAATAAAACTATACATTTCAAACTCCACCATCTTTGTTCGGCCATCTTCTTTCCTGTAAATGAGATATTGCCATCTTGCTTTGTTTAAAAAATGACTTCAGTTACAGGTTCTCCTTTATTGAATTTGCCATCCATTAATTAGAAAGAGGTAGTCAGTCAAATTTTTACTTGTTCAAAATGCATACTGTTAAGTGTAGTCGGGATGGTGTTTGGCAGAATCTTGACTGAAGGGGTGCAAGAGTTGATAGGGAAGAAAATCTGGGAAGTGAAGTGAAGTTTCATTCTGGGTAGGGGATCTGTTGATCCAGTTTATGTTCTTCAGCAAGTCATTGAGAAATTTATGAATGTCAGAAAGAAAGTAGAAAGAGACATTTTCTGAAACAACAAAGTTGATGATGAATTGAACAGGCTTGTATTAGGGAAGATTTTGCATGCATTTGGAGTTGGTTGATTGTCGAATGTAATAAGCAGTACATAATATAATAAAGTTTGCATCAGGCTAAATGGAATGCTGAGTAAATAGTTTGCACTGAGCAGGGAGAAAGACAACAGTGTATGATGTCCCCTTGTCGCTTCATGTACAGTATTCATGGATAAATGTGTAAGGAATGCATGTAGTGGTTCTAGAGATGTGTTGGTAGGAACATGAACATGCATGGACGTTTGTATAGGGACAGTAACATGCAAGTAGATGAATTTGTGTACCTTGGCAGACTGTTAATAAATATGGGGAAATTGATGTGGAAATATTAAGTTGTGTAAATGATAGAAAAGAAGTTTCTGTGCAATGATCTTTTTTTTAATGGTTGTGTATATATGTACATTTTGGTATACAGAAGTGTATATTTTGGTAAATGGAAATGAGAGTTGGGAAACTCTGGAGAAACATAAAAATAAGTTGGATGCAGTATGAATAAGGTATTTAAGAAGTGTAGATGATAAAACAAGAAGAGACAGGGTCAGGAGTAAATGGGTAATGATTTAATGTGGATTGAATACAAAAGTGAGCCACCAGTACAAAAGAGGTGCACTGGAAAAGTTTTTGTCATCCAAAGAGAATGAACAAGAATCGAATTGCATAACAATATATGAAAGAAGAGTGAATGTGTTGGCAGAACGCTCCCCGAGCCTGATAATTTCATCATCATATCTTGGAAGATATTTATCATGTATTAATTGTAGGACTATTGTTTTATTTTATTTTAATTAATACTTCTTCTTTTACTGTAAATTGCCCAGAGTCACTTCTAGGGAGATGGGTGATGACAAAGGTGACATATTAAATAAATAAATAGACTCATAAAATTGTAGTTGGACAGAGTTGATGAGATCCTCAAAAAGAGAGAGGTGGAAACTATAAAGAACTCAAGGCAACATATGAAACAGTATATTGATTGTTGCAAGGATAACAATGCATGGAAAGGAGAACACTGACAATAAGCATTTGAATAGCCTTTAAATCTCTTTGAGCTCTGGACTGAAATTCCCCCAAATGTCCAGTCACAACTGGAACAAGCCATCAAGTGCTTAAATGTCTCCCATCTAAATGTGGGCCTGCGTAGTCTATGATCAGTCTCTGTCAGTGAGGCATTTTAACACAGGAGCGAGCACACAAGTTCTTCAAAGGAGTGTTTCTCTAGAACCTTCTTCCTTGAAAAAGCAAGACACCAGATTGAAGCTTTCCATAACCCTATTTACTGTGTATCTGGCTTACCTTTTCAATATATTAGATTCTTTATGGATTATCACCAGTGTCTTAAAAGATTAGATTCCTGGATCCTGGTCCACTGTGGTGTGGTTAAGGTAGGCCAGGAAGGGATGCCTTTATTTTCAACCATTGAACTGGACTTGTATAGAAACATGGTTTGCAATCAGCTCATTGAGCTGCAAGTTGTACAAATGAAAATAAAACATGCAGGCGTTACTGGGGGGTGGGTAGAAAAATCATTATTTTCTTATAATGATTTATAATTATATAAATTATTATAATTTATAATTAAATTATTATAATTTATAATTATTATAATTCCCCTCCCCCACCTGCTTTCTGTCTTCTGGAGCAGACTTTCCCCCATCCTGAGATGGTCCAAAGTCATGAATGAATTCTTGGCTAATACTTGTTTTTTTCCAAATAAACTTGATTAAAATTATTCCTGAAAGAATGAGCATATCCTGACAACCAATGTGATATTTTAGGGAACGCCCCAGACAATATAAACCAGATGGATATTCTAACTTAAGCAGAAGATGGCTTTGGAGAGTCACTGGGTAGCAGGCCTGCTTAAGGATAACATAGATTACCCTGAAATCTTGAGAAGATGGACAGAAATGTATAGCTTACTTTTTTTTTTTTTTAGTTGTTTCAATTTCTAACCACTTTTGTCTCGGTTCTCACTGGGCACAGTCACATGACATGCTTAACTGTGTTATGGGAAAGAGGGGAAGTGTATTGAATGAACTTCAAACAAGAGCTATTTCTTGCTGTTTACCTTGCTAGTGTTGATTTTAGCCCTAAATACATCCAGGTTTGTTTGTAGCTAAACTAATTTCTCCTGGTCCACTAACTACCCCATTCTGCGTGCAAACTACTTACCTGAAAACTGTCCATTGTGATATCAGTGACTGAGCTGAAAAGTCTCTATCTGACATCCACCTTTGTGGAGGTTTTGGTTTCTCTTCCACCTGCAACCAACCTGGGCAATGGAGAAGGGACAGAAATAGGTGTGGTGGACCTGCAGTGTAGCCTTAAGCCATCCAGCCTGGAGGCCCCTCCACAAGTGCTAGAAGTCTTCTTGACTGGGTGGTTTGGGTGCATATAAAATCAGAAAGCATGCACAGAAGATCCAAGGCTGAGATGAGCTCAGGCCTGAAGCAGTTCAAGGCAACATGCATTCCTTTGCCCTGGAGAATGGTGTGGCCTCTTCACTTCAATAAACATCACCTCAGCAACATCACCTGCCCAGCCCAGCTTTTTCCACCAAAGCCAATCTCATTCACTTCGCTCACGCCAATTTCCTTGCCTAAACTTCAAAAAGCCCAGCCTTCAAAGCGTAACGATAAAACCACCTGAAACGGCTAAACTCCGTGACTCCTTAAGCCGAATGCAGCTGGCCCGCTACCCACCGGGCGCCACCGGAGATGAATAATTCCCCTGCCTTTGGTGCCTCCATGGAATTGCAACTGTGAGAAAGCACAGGTTGTCAGCCATATGGCTGGCTATGATACATAGCGCAGATATAATATTCCATTATTTTTATATGGTTGGGACCGTTGAGTGTCATTTTTACTTGTTTAGGCTGCTTTATGCTTGAGGTGTAAACCATCTGGAGGACACAGTCTGCCATTATGAGGATGGAGAACGCTTGATTAAATTGGACACATACACAGAAAAAACGGTGTGCTTTCTCTCCTTCTCTTTGCCAGAATTAAGGTAAGGATAAACACACCTACAGTATATCTGTTTAGAAGAGGTGCTTTGCAACATGCGAGAATGCATAGGAAGCCCCTGTCTTTGAATCCTTGCAGAAATCATGTCCCCCCCGCCCCCCGCCAAGCTCACAGGGCTGCTTTGAATTTGCCTGCAGAGCCACGCGATACCTGACACCTCATGCAGAAACCTTTCTAAATATTGCACACGGTGAAGTATCCCTTTCAAAAGTTTTGCCAAGCCTCAAGTTATGTTGGATTCCCAAGTTGTGTTTGACTCCAGCTGATGTCATGAACACACCCACATAGTTTTCCTTGCAAGAGAATGGAAGTAGTTTACCCTTGCCTTCTTTTGATAAAAAAAGTCCCCCTCTCACCCCTCTGGGAGGTATGTGTCTTCTTCAATCTCGGGTCCTCTACAAGAGGCCTGGCAGTTTGAGGGTTCTGTGCAGGATCTGAGCTGTTCCTAGCCCTGCACTCTTCTGGACAGAAAGCTCTGATGTTGTTCCTGGGATCTGTTGGAGCCCCTCTCCCAGCTTAGGAGTCACAGCCCCAAGTACTCCTACCACCACTGGGGCCACTCTCTCCACATCCTCTCTAGTTCCTCCTTCAGGCCCTGGTACTTCTCCAGCTCCTCATACTCCTTTTTCCTGATGTTGCTGTCACTCTGCACTGCTACGTCTATCACTACCGCTGTCTTCTGGTCCTTGTCTACTACCACAGCCTGGTTGATTGCCCAGTACCTGCCTGTCCATCTGGATCTGGAAGTCCCACAGGATCTTAGCCCTGTTATTTTCCATGATCTCTGAGGCCTCTCTGCACCTTGGGTCCTATCTAGTGAGGTAGACCCCTGCTTCTATGGATCTAGGGGTTAGTGCCTGGTCTTGTGCTGCTATGATAAGTGCCTCAGTGCTATCTTTTAGTCCAGCCCTTTCCAGCCACTGATAGGATTTCCCAATGTCAGCCACCTCAGCTATCTGTTGATGGTACATCCCATGCAGGGGCTTGTCTTGCCATGGTACTTCCTCCACTTGAACTTCCTCCTATGTCTGCTGCTGCCTCAGGCATTGCCTCAGCAGCTCATCTTTGGGTGCCATCTTTCTGATGTACTCCTGGATGATCCGGGTTTCATCCAGACTTTGACATTCACCAGACCCTGCCCACCCACTTTGCAGCTGGTGTACAATCTCTGGGTGTTGGACTTGGGGTGGAAACCTCCATACATTGTGAGGAGCTTCTGGGTCTTCACATCGGCAGCCTCCATGTCTTCCTTTGGCCGGCTCACTATATCGGCAGGGTATCTGATGACTGGCAGGGTGTACATGTTGATGGCATGGATCTTGTTCTTCCCATTGAGCTGGCTCTTCAGGACCTGTCTTATCCTTTGGTGGTACTTGGATGTTGCTGTCTTCCTTGCTTCCTCATTGTGGTTCCCATGTGACTGCAGGATACCAAGGTACTTGTAGCAGGTCTCTATGTCTGCTATGTGGCCCACTGGTAGTTCTAGCCCATCGGTCTTAACTACCTTCCCTCTCTTTACTATCATCCAGCCACACTTCTCCAGTCCAAATGACATCCCAATGTCCTCACTGTAGGTCCATGTCAGATGGATCAGTGAGTTGACTGGATCTCGTTCACCCTTAGCATACAGCTTGATGTCATCGATGCCGAGGAGGTGGCTGATGGTGATTCCACTCTTGAACTTGTACCCATATCCAGTTCTTGTGATTATCTGGATGAGGGGGGTTTAAGCCTTGCAGAACAGCAGTGGGGACAGTGCATCACCTTGGTGTATGCCGCTGTTGATGGCCACTTGTGCAAGCTGTCTTGAGTTGACTTCCAGTGTTGTCTTCCACAGTCCCATTGAGTTGTCTGGATATATATTTAAACAGTTGCTTCATTTCCTAGGCTCACTTACAGCCCAGTAATCTCTGGTGGTCTTCCAATCAAATACAGTCAAACCTGACCCCTCTTATAGATCCTAGGGGTAAGAAGTCTAAAATGTATTATGCTGCTGTCACTGGTAGGATGAAGAAAGGTAATCCAACACAATTTGGGATCTGCTCAACAGAAAAAAGATTGTTAGCTTTGTATTGTAGCTTGGAGGGGAAAAAAATAAAGTTTATGTATCTGCCAGTTTAGCCAGCACTGTAAAATACTGGGACTTGTCAAATACCTGATAGAGTATTTGTAATTGTTGCATGTCCTAGTATCTGAGGTCGAACAACATATTAACTTGGTGAGTGAATTAACCCTAACTGTTCTGAGTTGGCCCAATACTTCCAACCTAATTGGATGGGAAAGGTTCAGATCTGTTTATAATGGGGGGTCAATTTTGGGGTCAATAAGGAAGGCTCTACCCACCGTCCTGGACAGTTGGCTAAGAGTGGACTAAGGACTTAATAGATCCAAAGTCATTCTGTATTTTCATGGACTGGTTAAAGATTTGAATCTGGTTCTCTCCAATCTTATTTTCATCTTCATTTTCATCTTCAATCCCTAACTGAAAGGAAGTTCACTTATACAAGTTAGAAAACTTGATAGGTTGAAAATTCAACGACTTTACTCCAGAACACTGGGTTCAGTAAAACTAGCATTGTAAGTAATGTAGAGTTTCCAGCTTTTTCAGGACTTCTTCAGAGAGTGACTGCAGTGAGTTATGATAATGTGTTCAGACAAGATTTCCAAGGCAGCATTTTTAATGTAACACCCTGCTCAGTGTTT
Source organism: Python bivittatus (assembly GCF_059951505.1). Classification (NCBI taxonomy): domain Eukaryota; kingdom Metazoa; phylum Chordata; class Lepidosauria; order Squamata; family Pythonidae; genus Python; species Python bivittatus. Next base: position 16,019,376 of record NW_028277053.1, read on the forward strand.
CAAATTACTCAGATGACATTTAAAGGTGCCCAACCCTTCATTGTGAATCTCAATGTCTTTGCCAGTTATCAGTATATCCACCGGCAGCAAAATTAGCATTTTGCCCAATGCAATGAATCATTTTTGAAAAGTAATTACTTTATTGCTATAAAGTGTTATGCAGAATGCAACATTTGCATCTGTATAAAGAACATATAAAAGCCCAAAGGCATGGTGACAGAACTGCTGAAATGCATTGGCTTAATTATGGGATCAAATATTATTATGGGTTGGATAGCTGGCTGATCAGGATTCCTTGAAGGGTAAGGTATGTCTACACTACATTCACACTCACCATTTTGGATTGTGTTTATTGCATCATCCCTCTGAGAAAACCATACATAGGCTTGTCCTATTTTATTCTCATAACAATCCTGAGAAGGTCCAAAGTCCCACAGCAAGTTTGTTTGCTGAGCATTTCTTTAAACTTGGATCTCCTTAATCCAAGTCCAGTTGGAACCCTTGAAATGAATGGTGTCTTTTGGCCAATTGAATGACAGGAAAAGAGGCAGCTTTTAAAATATATATTAGACCTGTGCATGCTTCAAAACGTGTGCTTTGGTCTGTGCACAAGCATACACTACTGCTATTCATTTAAGCAGATGAATATATTTCAGGTTGAAAAAACAGATGCAGCTGTTTTAAAGAGTCGGTTCATGAAAGATAAAGGTCACTGTTTTATGAGGAGATGAACAAAGGAGTGGATAGGGTCATGTTCTAACCAATGTTTATAGGCTGAATCTTAGACTCAAGGATGACTTGCATATAAGCTTTATATTTATATTTATTTTTCAGAATCTTTCACCTACTTTCCTGATAATTTTCCTCACTGAGAAATAAACTTCTGTTTTTATACCTCATTTCTGGGATACATGAGAGTTTCTTCCTAATTACGTGTGATGGTGTTTCTGAAAGTATTTTATTATTTTAAAATGGTAAAGGATGATGGTCTTGTTTACTCTTACCATTTCTCCACTGCTCTGTAGCCTCAATAACTTTCCAATGGGGGGGGTGGTTCTCAATGAAAAATCCCCCTTTGACCTCTTTCCTTTTGATGTAACTGATATTACTGAAGTTTGGAAAGCTATCGATTCTGCATGCCTTCTCACTGAAATCAGAAGAAGAATCTCTCATTCCACTTACAACAAGTTCATTGACACATGCTTCTCCTTTTGAATATAACAGCAGCAACAACAACAACACAAAAAGGCTTTAGGGAGATACTTCTTTTGAGATGTTACAATAACAGTACCTCTTCACATAGAAATAACAAGTAGGGCTTACGAAGCATTTAAAAGAAGTGCTCCTTTGTGGATTGTTAAAGCAGCTGCATCTTCAGGGATGTAGCTGTTTGAATGCTTCCTCTGGCTGTCTGCATTTGTTTTTTTATGCTCATGACACAATTGCACTGTTATTGCTGGGGAAGCAAAGTTTCTTTGTGTACACACACAGGGATGTAGAGCTTTGAAGCAGACATGCCAACACTTCAGGAACTGTTGGATATGAAGACACCTGCAGAGTTGAAGGCTTTCACTGCATTGCTGAAATGCGAGCTCCACCCCTCTCAAACCTGCAGGCGATATCACAATGCTTGCAGAAAAGGCTGGAGCTTGTCTTGCAATGATGTGATGCTGCTTTCTTCATTCTCCTCACCCCACCCCACCCCACTCCACTCCACTGCAGCTTTCCTTGGGTAGATTTTTTAATCTTCTGAAGGGCGGTGTTGGTTCCTGACCACAGGGTTGGCAAAACTTTCCTTTAAAAACTTAACACAATGCAAATGATGAGTTGGTTAGCAAAAACAATGATAGTGTTATAGAACAGCATGCTATCTGAAACATGGAGGAAAGGAGAGGGAGAAAAAAAATATATAGTTGTACAATTATATCCCACAGTACAGCTGCATGTATTTAGCAGAATATGTTAAATTACCCCTCTCCCCTCCCCCAGATATCACCCAGCCATTAAAAGTTCCCAAAATATAACTTTTTAAAGAAAAAAAATCTCTGTATCAAAGAGTTTCTGTAAAACATTTATTCTTCTCTAACTGAAGCGCACAGAGAGCCAGTTATGGAGTTAAAGTGTCTTCGAATCGCAATCGCCAATAAGAGGCAAATAACAAACTACTACAGCTGATAGTACAAAAGTCTTTGCATATTACTGAAAAATTATCTTAAGCTCCTACTTCAGAGAATGCAATTTTACCAAGCATATTTTACTGAAAACTTTAATGAGCTGTTCGAGTTTGGACTATGACCTTTCTTCATTTTTCCCCCCTCCAATTACTTCTTGTGTTTTGTTTCCTTCCAGGAACAGTGATCGAAACGAGGTAACAATTTGTTCAAAAGTCAAGGCTTGCTAATAAGTTGTTCCTTTGTTTGTGATGGAATCGCTGTCGTTTGCTTTTGGGTTGTTTCATAACATACATTTTTAAGGATGTGGGTTGAATTCAATCAGTTAGTTGCTTGTCACCAGAATATTATTCTTGTTAAAAGGAAAGGTATAAAAAGGATGATAATTAACATTCCATTGTATCTCCTTCATTATTTTCTTTTCCTTTTTAAGTCACGAAGTCCCCTCATCTCTTATTATGTTTTCAAACATTGGTGCAGTTCATTATAAAACAGAAAAAAGAAAGGGAAAAGCAATGTCACTATATTCTTCCCCTCGGGGAAGAAAAGCATTAGTAAATAAAAAGTTGATTGGCTGTTTATTTTTCCCCGAAAAGGAAATCACAGAGAGGCAAAATGAAGTTGCAGCTTCATGTATAGCAGTGGAAAGATATGGCTGATAGGAGCTGCAGGAAGCAGATGTCCTCATCATGCAGTTGTGTGAATCAGGTTGTTGAGGATCACATAGATTATCCCCATGGGATTTATTCTTGAAGTTCACTAAGAGCACAATATTTTCCATGATCCACCATACAACTAAGTCCCAAGTCACTTTGAGTAGGTTATCCTGTTCTTCCAGGTCACCTCATTGTCTCTACAGAGATCTAGTAAAGCAAAGAGGAATGGTTTTGGTAATAAGAACAGGATATTTGGAGTGAGAAGCAAAAGATGTAAAGTGAGATGGATGGTGAGGGAAAGTAGACATTTGTAGCAAACATAGCGATAGTTGAAGAAAGGAAAAGGCAAATACAGCAGGCCCGACAGTATTGGTGAGTGGGAAGCCCAACATGAAAAAATAATTTATTGGGCTCTCTTTCCAACTGTTGTTCTTCACAAAGCCCTATCTGGCTTAAGACCTGGGTATCTCTGAGATATGGAGATCTGCCTACTCCATATAATCTATTTTTTCTGTTTGTTTGTTTGTTTGTTTGTTTATTTATTTATTAAATTTGTATGCTGCCCATCTCCCCCAATGGGTGACTCTAGCGGATAAGGCATGATGTATTTATTTATTAAACTTGTATGCTGCCCAACTCTCAATGACTTGGCAAGTCCACACCTGCTGGAATGGAACTCAGTGAGAAGCTGAGGATGATTCCCTCCTAGCTGATATTCAGGAAAGTTGTTAAAACACTGCTTTCTGTAGACCCTTCGTGTTCTGAAGAGAGGGAGAAGTGAATTATGGATTTTATTTATTTATTTATTTAATTAATTTTTGCATGTAGTTCATAATCTTAAAGGTTATCATGGGTGTATTTTATCCTTTTGTGCTCTCAGATTTCCTAAGATCAAGGTTTTGCCTTTCTCCTAGGTAAAAATAAACTTTTGTCTGACAAATATTTGCCCTTCTCTGCATGAAATGTGCTTCTTGCCCAGGCTGACAAATGATCCGTTTATTTAATCAGATTCTGTTCTCTTGAGTCAATTGGCTCATTTTGTGCTGTGACTTTCTGGTGAAATAAATAACTGAAGTCTAGGGAGTGCTTCTATCCTGTTCAATGCCAGATAATGGGGAGCATCAGTTGAAGAGGGCTATCACCCTTCTGCCCATGTTTGTGACATTCCCAAATGCATTCAGTTGGCCACTCAGTGACACTGAGTGCTGGACTAAATGGGCCCGTAGCCTAAACAAGCCATAGGATTATTCTAGGATTGTTCTTCTATCCTTCTACTAAACATCTCACATGCCTTCTTGCTTTCATGATGGTCCAGCCATTAACTAAACCCTTTTGGGCAAAGAGTTGCTACTGAACAATTAAATGAATGCTACTGTACAATTAAATTCAGTAAATAAAAATGGATTTACTGTAAGGGTCTGTTTTCTTTAAGCCTTCCCTTGGCATTCTTGACCTTAAAGTTCACTTGTTTTATTTTGCTCTTCCTCAAGAACTGGTGCCTCCCATAAAGGAGGGACAGTGGTCCTGAAAGGTCCACTTCCGTGTACTGTGGGAACAGACATGTTACTCCATATCATCACAACATCTTGAGTGGAGAGTTATTCATTTGCAGAAGTTTGCTGTTTCTGCCTTCAATGTGTTTCTGGTGGAACATCCCTCAATCTATTAATGGTCTTGCAAATATTGGCCTCGCAACAGATTGTTGCAGTGAGTAGCGCTCCAAGAGGTCTGGCATATAATTTGTCAAGATATCATGCTACCTTCCCCTAGTCTTATCTTTCCCCTCTAACAGCCTGCCACCATAACCTTCCTTCTCCATTGTGTATTCTAGATCTCTTCAGGGAGTTTTGAGGGACTTTTCCAGTTCTAGGCATCACCCACTGAAGTGAGTTCCCCTTCATTTAATGAAATGTACAGTACTCTGATGTATAGAACTGCTGCCTAGCAGGACATTGGATTTTATGTCAGTCTTATGTCGAGCTCAAGGACATACTGCCTACAATCAATGAATTAGAAGTAGCTGTAAGAATGGATAGAACTGTGTTGTTCAAAGCCATCACTGACATCAGCATACTGAAATTTCAGTATCTGAAAATATAACATAGTCTGGACTTTAGGCATTTGTGAGTTTCTATCAATCTACTGTTCCAAGAGTGTTGGAATGGTTAGTGGCTAGTGTATATGAAGCTCCTTAATTTAAATATGTTTATATTTTATTGGACTGTACTTAAAGGAGAGCCAGCATGGTATAGTGGCTAAAGTGCTGGACTAGAAACAGGGAGACAGAGATTCTAGTTCTCTTTTATGCATGGAAGCTAGCCAGGTGATCTTTCACCAATCACTCCTCTTAACCTTTATCAGCATCTGGATCTGTGGAAAACCATCTGATAAACAAAACCTCTTGTTGTATCCCACGCTGATAGCTTTGCTATAAGGACTAGGCAAGTGCCATGCAAAAGGAAGCAGAACCTGCAACTATGGAGGGGGAAATGTTAAGAAAGGCAATGACAATTGAATTGTGCTTAAAATACAGGGAGTCCTCACTTATAGACCATTCATTTAACAATGGTTCTAAGTTACGATAGCCTCGTAAAGAGTGCTTTCTGCCCCCTTGCTGTTATAAAAGTTGTGCTTAGAATACTTTACTATGAAACAAGAGTCACCAAACTCAGAAGCTTGATTCTGGCCAGATAATATGAGGCATACACAGGGGGGACATCTCCAAGTCCTAGATGGTGCAGTTCGCTAGATGATAAAGTTTATAATACCTCATTTGTTTAGCCTATTCAAGTTGAAAAGAAGTGACAGAGGATACAAGTCTGCCAGAAACTCAGAAAACATAAAGGAAACCATGAGACATAGAGAAGCATGTCTTGATATACCACCTTGGCTCAGCCTAAGTGATTTGTGCATTTCATCCTTTCCTTGATCAGAATTGCTGGAACTAGAGGAAACAACAGGTCTTCAGACAATGGAATGAAAATCAGGACAGATCTTTCTCAAGTACTTGCCTCCTGTCTTGCTCTTATATATTGCCATGTGACGAAGCTCGGGCAATTTTTATAAAGGAAATAGCAGCAAGCAGGCAAGCTTGAGGATGAATTAGAATAGGTCAAATGGAGGGGCTGTGGAGTCCAAATGAAAACTGACAGTCTTTCATTTCTTTGAACTGGGAAAGTGTCAGTTTGTTCCCAAGCTGCTTGTTACAGCCAGAAGACAGCCAGTCCGAAAAAAAGAAAGAAAAAAAGAAATGTAGCCATGGATAATTTTAACACATATATAAACACAGGTCATGTTTGGAAGCTTCTCTCCTTGACATCATTTTACACAGCCTGACTGCCATATCAAATTCAGTTTAAAACCCTGGGCTGTGGCTAGGGAGTCCTCAAAGATAAGAAGATAATGAAAAGGTTGACAGTTATGTTTTAATACATAGATTTTTTTTTTCAGGCTTCTTCAGAATGAAAAAAAAAAAAGCAGGGGGGAGGAATCCTATTCAGTAGCAGGGGAAAAAAAAAAAAAGGGTCATGTTGAGCTTGATATCAACTTACAAATCAGCCAGGATAGTTTCATAAGCCATTTGAAGTTTATTAAATCTGCAGAAACAGCCTAGTTCATGATTAATCCAATTAGTGCAATGCGCATTATGTATTTGCTCACCACCATTTGTAATATCTTCACCAGTTTTTAATCACCTCTTGGCTTAACTTTCTCTGAAATGATGCTGAACAAACAATAATCATTCATATCTAATGAGTCTAATTAATAGAGCTGTAATGATAAAGGAGAGATTACATTATGAATAGCCTTGTTCGTATTTCAAAAGGCTCTTTCAATCAGCAAGCCAAGAAATGCTGGAGAGACAAAGAGACTTAAGTGCTTTAATGTTTAAAGAGACACCTTGAAGCAGCAAAGAAACATGGTGAAGAGACAAATGTATCAGGATGATACCAGCTAAAACTTCCAAACTAATATATCATTCTGATTCTGTTGATGGTTGTATCTGTTGATTCATTTTTCCTTCATGCAGGAGGCTAAAGGCTGAGGCAAAGATCTAACATAAACTGTAGACATTTGTGAATGCTGAGACAAGGAGGTAGGTAGGCTCCTCATATTACAATTTCACATTGTGTCAGCACCTGGTTGAGATGACCCTGTTTTGTTTTTTAATTGAGTAGGGCATTTTTTTAAAAAAAAGGTGTTCACAATTCTGTGAGTGTTTGCAAATATGCTTTAATTTTATTCCACTAATTGACAGTATGAATCAAGAGGACAGGGGTCTGAATCCCAGCTATTCATGGGATCTATGGTTTCCCAAATTAATTATTGAAGAACACTTCCCTCTTCGCACAATTTTTTTTTTCCCTTGTTCAAATAAATGATGTTTGCAGTTGTATTCAGGTGATGTTGTTACAAAGAAGTTCTGTGGTGATATCATTGCAGATAATACTGTGAAACTGACCTTTTCATTGTGTGATTCTTGCTTGCAAGTATGTGAAAGAGCTGAGAAAGCCTGACCCTTCATTTGCTTGACATAAAATCAGTACAGAGTCAAATCCGTTTGGTTACAGGGTCAGGGGATATTGTCCTAACATTAGAAAATCACTATTTGGGTCCTTAGAAAAAGAGGGAAGGGAGAGTCAGAGGAAAAAAGGGAAACAAAGCAAGGGGAAACAAGATTATAACATGGCTGAATATTAACACAAATGCAATTCTTTCTTCGAAATGTTTCTGGTGCACCAACATAACTATGTTCCAATAAGACAGAATGAAATTGGAAAATATTTGGTGCAGCTAGATGGGTGCATATCACAAACTGAGCTCTTACACTTGTAAGGTATCAGGATGAGGAACTGAAAAAAAACGTTCTTTCTCAGTCTCTAGGGGAAAAGGTGCTGCAATTTGTTTTTCCATATGCAGTGCCCAAACAATAGACTCAAAGCAGCTTGTGGAACAACAGAACTCAAACAGCTACTCCAGAAAACACAGGAGGAAAAATGTTACCACCACCATCTAAAAACATAGCCTTTCTAAAAGTCAGTAGAGTGTAGCCTAGCTGTGAAAGCCTTCCCAGAGTTTTGGGGACCTTACCGAAAACGACTGCCTATGGGCTTTTCCCCTTTGAGATGTGGAGACTCTACGCAACCTATCTTGGGAAGACCTCATAGGATGGCCTGATTCTAATCAGTAGAAACTGATACCACAGTCCTTACAATATATTTGAAAAAGTTTTGGGATAATGTACCTGCAAACTTTTAAAAATAATTTCTTAAGATGGCTTGTCCCTTTCTTTTTGTTTTATTGGCTTTCAGATACAAACCTTTGAAGCATAGAACAAGGCCTGTAATAGCTGAATGAAAGATATTTCTAGAAGTAGCAGCCTAAATAAACTGTGAAGAAAAGAAACATTCTTTGTTACCCATTTTATTTCATCCTCTTCTCATTCAAGATGTATCATTCCTTCTGAGGTCCTTAACATCTATATTATTAGGTCTAAGGTATATTTTAAAATAAGTGGAAACTAGGATAGGTATGGTCTATCTATCCATTTATCTGAGACACAAAGGCGATATGTAAGAATCTTTTTTATTGCTTCACATTACTTCAACCCACGAGACAAAAAGAAAGCCTTTGGAATTTTTTGATATAAATAATGCTCAAGAAATCTTCAGATAAACAATGCCTCTAGTTCGTGGACTTACTTGATATATAAAAGAATAATTTCCCTCTATGTTTCTCAAATAGTTGGACTTAAGCACACATAAATATAGAAGGGCTGGAAGTCAACATCCTAAATGCTTCTCTACAGCTCCTTTGAGGCATAGCAGCTGCTATTGTTAATATTGTCAATATTGATACTGAGCTTATTGTCTTTAGAAGCTTAAAGAATCTGCTGCCTCTGGGTTGCCACCAAGTGGCAACACACTGTTCTTCCACCCTATTTTGGAAGATGCAAGTTCTTTCTTCTACAGTAGATTGGCAACTGCCCTAGAAGTAGAAAGGAACTCTGTGTTTTCTCTACCTCCCTGCCAGGTCATTGATAAACAGAATTGCAACAGAAGCTGGGATGTTATGAGTGCTGGAGGAGGAGCTGAAAGTTGCTCTTTTGACACTGAAACTGTTTTCAGATTGTATTTTCACGGGAAGGAAGAAATAAGACATGAGTCTGGGAATTGACATGGAGAACCAGGAAGAGTAGCTGAGTGTTGTGGGGCAGAAGAAGACAAGTAGAGGCAGCTGAGAGCATCGTGCAATGAAAGACTCAATCTTGCCACCAAAAAAACCAAACCAAGCAAACAATAAGTTCAGAAGCCATAGTCTGAAACAGAGGTGAAGCTGTTTCATTCACACAGTTGGAATCAGTGTGTGTGTGTGTGTGTGTGTGAGAGAGAGAGAGAGAGAGAGAGAGAGGGACATCTAAGATCTGATAAATAAAAAGTGTGTGTAGGAAGCTGAGTGAAAGGAAGTTATAGTGAAGAAAATGAAGGGAAAAAAAGATAGTAGTAAAAAATATCAGCAGATACTGTTAGCTGGACTCAGTAGACAAAGCTAAGGAAAATTCAAAACACACACACTATAATTAAGTAAATAGGAAAATAGGAAGATACTTGGAGTATAGGAAGAGCTAGGTATAGGAGTAGGGTATAGGTAGGAATAAGATTTCATATTAGTAATGCTAATGTGTTTCATGTATGTATGTGCGTCTTCAAGTGAGTGTTGACTTCTGATGACTGCCTGGACTAGTCCCTGCAGTTTTCTTGGAAAGGCTTTTTGGAAGTGGTTTGCCCTTGCCTCCTTCCTAGAGCTGAGAGAGAGTGACTGGCCCAGGGTCACCCAGCTGTCTTTGTGACTAAAGCAGGACTAGAACTCACAGTCTCCTGGTTTCTAGCTTGGTGTCTTAACCACTGCACCAGACAGAGCCCTTTGTGGGTGAAATCTACTCTCACTCAGGGTCCTGCTTGTGCTTGCCCATCCAGATTGATCCTATGACTCTATTAAAGGCATTGTTTGATAAAGTAAAAGGCGTGGAAATAACATGAGGAATAGAAACCTAGAAATGCCCCATTTGGTTGCTAACTATAACCCTCTGTAGTCTGTACGACTGGATGTCAAGACAGCAGTAGTGAAAAGCGTAAGATCCTAGATAACAAATCCTTATTGATGTTCTGAAAGTTGATACATTCCTTAATCTACCTGAATATTAGAAGCACCACAGCATCAGTATAATAGTACGTAGACCAGCACAGAATTAGAGGAATTTGATACTTCTTGTTTTGTTTTTTTCATCACAGGCAGACAAATGGGAAATCAGCATCTCATTTTGTTTCCTTCCTGTACAATGCAAAAAAAAAGAAAAGAAAAGGAAAAAAATCCAGAAATATTGGTGGGGGTCTTCTAAATTTAGACTAGCATAACAGACACCCGAAGTTATAATTTCTTTAAACCGAATCTTAATGAAATTGTGAACACAGCTACGAGGGAAAAACAACAATTAAAACACAGTCTTAAATAATTCTCTGGTTAATTTGCATCCTGAGAACAAATTGTTCAAAAGAAGTCAAAAAGCCCACAGCTATCAAAACCTTTCTATAAAAAGAAGAGTCTTTTTGACCAAGCTCTTTCTATGCTAATTTCCTTAACATTCCAAATAAAAGAGGCACAATTATGGTAGAAAATAATTTCTTTCCAGTTTCTTTTCAAAAAGTGTGGCCTGAATACAAAATAGAATTAAAATTAGACTTTTATAGGGCATTGACATTAGTTATAGTCCATCTAACAATTATTCTTTTTCAGTACAGATAAGTATGTACAATTACACACACACACACACACACAAAGATGGTGTGTGCATATGTTTGTGTGTATTCATCCCACCTTTTCAATTATTTGTCCATTTCTTTATGTATTAGATGCCTAACCATCAAATCAGACGGCTTTTCAATCACATCGTTGCAGCTGCCATGTTGACTTTTCTGACTGCCCAACCCCAGATACCTGTACCATAGAATTTACTGTCCTCGTAGAGACTTCTTCAAAAGAAATGATGGTGTTAACAGGTGATGCTTCTACGGACAGCTGCTGCCAATAAAGGAATGCTTGTAGCATAAGTTTTATAGGAAGTTTTCTCAGTTCCTTTTTTATTGCTTATATCCTCTCTATGTTCTCCTTAGTTGAGGTGCAAGTTATAATCTTAATAATGTATCTTACAAGATAGCTAAGGAGTGTTATGCCTCCCAACTATTCTAAAGACTCAGCTAACTCTGTTAAGCAGATCTGAAGTATGGGAGGCTGAAGGAGACATTCATCAAGTGGGGCCTTGCTCACCATTCTACTGAAAGGACCCTTTGATGACTCAATGGCAGGCCGTGAACAGCAAGAAACTAGGAAAGTACTAATATTTCCCTATTGTTTAGGAAAGACCTAATCAATAATTGATCAAGTCCTCTAAGTTAATGCAACAAGAAGGCACACTAGTATGATCTTCATCATATGAAGATAGATATTTCCAATATGATGTAACTGCTAAAGGATCAGACCAGGATCAGGGAGACCCATGCTGAAGCCATGGGGAACCTGGTGCATTTGGTGGTATCATTCCCTCTTGCCACAATCTACCTCAAAGAGTTGTTTTTATGGGTCAAAAATGAAGGAAGATCCCCACTTAATCTACCTTACGTTCTTAGAGAAAAGGGTGGGGGGGGAAATCTTATATATAAATTAGCAGGTAACTGATACATAATTATTATTGAGCTAGAAATTGACTAGGGTGGTGCTGTAAAATAACATATGCTTTTGGAAATGTGGAGTCCTTGGTTCAACCCTGAGCTACATATATTCTCTTCTATTGGCTTTTGGAAATGCATCTTTTCTGAGCGAATAAATCTCTTTTTGCAGAATTCGCATAAACCAGGACCCTCTTAGATGAACTGATGTGTCTGGTTTTCTATAATCCACGCCCAGAGAAGTTTCAGGTCACCTTGACTCTGGTCAGGTTTCAGAAAGTCATTTTGAACTACATAGAATATTGTCAGTGTGCTGCATATGATTAAAAGGATAACAGAGTCATTAGCAAAACTGACTAATGGCCAACTGGCTCCCAAGCCTCGCAGCTGCCATTGTGATAAAATGAAGGCATTTACTTATTAATTTTCAGGCCTAGATCTTTGGAGCTTCGTAGAGATTCAGCATCATTACTCCATAATGTTGCAGGTGGGTGAGGTATCAGTTGTACCGTGTGCAATATTTTTCCCCATTTTAACTTGGAAATGTAGTTTTGTTTGCATTAAATTTACAATATCATAATGTTTCAAGTATGCAACTCTACTCAGTATATATTTATGCAGTTGTAAATCTGACTTTGTTTAGTGGGACTGATTGTAAATTGAACAAAGAATTTCCTCCTTGATTTTAGCTACAGAGTTAGAGGGCAGATTATTTTTGGAGGAAAATGAGGGATGTCCTTTTGTGGCTTTGCCATTAATTATTGCCAACTCCCTTTCTTTTATAAAGATCCTGTCTTTGTCCCTATCCCCATTTTAATTCAATCTATTTTTCTTCCTGCCCATTCTCATATTACCCTTTCATAATGCTTATCTCCATACATTTTAACTATCCTAAAGGAAATTTCCGTAACACCTTTCTCCAAAAGATAACTGTGTGAGACCCAAGTCATCTTCCCATTATTGAATATTGGAGAAAAGACATTTCTGCTCATATTGAGATCTCATATTTATGAGAAAGGAACTCTCAAACCTTTCTGGGATTTGAGCAATCTTTTGCAGGGATGTCCCAGGCCAGCAGATTCTGGTACTATCTGGGTTAACATTTCTTGAACATTACAGAAAAAAATTGTTATGATTTTTAAGTAAAATACCCAGGTCTGTAAATATAATATATAACAAGAATCCTGAAAAATCTTCAAGTTATTTAATGGTTAATTTTATTTAGAGGTTCCTTTTTCTTTTACACATTTGTCAGAAGTTTTTTTTTTTAAAAAAAGCTTGCAATAAAAATTAGCACATGCTAATGTAGATAACCAGAAGCATATGACTCCTATATTTAATCCAGTGTATGTATCTTAGCATTTTTTTTTCTTTTAATATAACCCACAAAGTGTTTCTACATATTTTCCAGAAAGAATATCAAGGAAATTGGACTAATGAACTAAAAAAAAAAAACCTACCTCAAGGCAATGCAATAGAAGCTTAAATTTCACTTCAATTATTCATTTATATTCTGATGCTTTAAAATAAAGAAGGACAAATAGAAGTTTTTATGATCAAAGGGAGGCAGCAGTTTTTGTGTTTAATTGACTCTGCCAAAAAAAAAATGATGGCAGAGAAGAGAGCTTATATTAAAATTTGGAGTTGGGCTTGTCAAAATATATTGTAAAATTTTATGCAATCAAAAAAAAGACTGTTGAAGGTGCTGTTGACGTTTATGAAGGACACAGTTTGAAGTTTCAGAATGATCTCCATGGCCAGCATGTAAACATGCAATAATAACTCAGGTCCAAGGTCACAAATTGTACTAACAAGTTTCCTTTCATTTAGAAAGAAGTGAGGAGGAAACCACAACTCTAAACCCCAAAGTTATAGTACAATACATCTTCTCCCTTGCAGTGGATGGTTTCTTCTTATCTACGATAATGATTCTAATCTAGCTGAGAGTACCTGAAAATCTTCTGTCAAATCTAGTTGAGGAGTCAAGTTCAGCTCAGAAGTGTCAGGAGATCTATGGTTTGCTGCCACGTTCTGGTCAGGGGAGCCTAATATCTGGTCTTGCTCCATAGTTGCCTTGTTCCTCTATTCCTCTATTCCTATCTTCCCATCTTCTCTAAATGGATCGTGTTTTGGATGCCCAATACAGCTCTCTTTCTGTCTCTTGACTGAATATTCACCATGAAATTCATCCTGGATTGATCTTCTGCTACAGCCTACTCCATTATCTTCTCACATGCTCAGATTTCTGTGCTGTCCTCTACTTAAAGAATGGGTCAACCCCATTACTCTCCCAATATATAAAAAACAAGATAGGTGTGACTCCACTAATTATTGCCCAATCAATCTTCTCTAAAAAAATATCAAACTATATGCCAGATTTTTATATCATAAACATTTGGATTTGCTGGTCTCTCAGAATATCATAGCACCTGAGCAGTCTGGTTTCAGGCCCAAATATTCTATGATAAACCAGTACATAATCTTGCATTACCTAACAGAAAAATATTATTAACTCCCGTACAGAGCCCTCTATGTTGCCATCATAGATCTAAAGGCAGCCTTTGACTCTATCCCCCAAGACAAACTATGGAGAAAATTTGCAGTCTCAACTGTTATTCTCCATGTCTTCAGACTGATCATACAATCACACTGAGGTCAAGGGTAATAGCAAAGGGGACTTAACAGAGCCCATTCCTACCAGTAAATTAAATGGGTCAAACAAGGGTGCATACATTATCAATATTGTTGAGGCTTTTGCCACTCTAGCCCTTCATCCTTCATCTTTTCCTGTTTGCCCCATATCTCATTTTCTGTATGGGGATTATGCAGCCATTTTTTGTACATCTAACATTGGGCTGCATAGATACCTTAGAGCAGTGTTGTCCAAACTTGGCCACTTTAAGATGAGTGGACTTCAACTCCCAGAATTCCCCATCCAGCCATGCTGGCTGGGGAATTCTGGGAGTTGAAGTCCACTCCTCTTAAAGTGGCCAAGTTTGGACAACACTGCCTTAGAGCATTATCAGCCTATTGTTGCAAAGAACACTTTGAAATAAACCACTCCAAATCAAAGTCCTGGTATTTTCTAGAAAGTGCCCTGATCCCTTGACTAGATGGATGATTGATGGAAGAACTATCAGGCAGGTGAAATCCTTTATTTTATTTTTTTTAATCTTCTGCCTGTTGGGGTAATCAAAATATCAGTAAGGCCCCAGAAGCATCTCTTGCAATTACAAAATTTGCCAGTTGGCATGAGAATAATTATGTCCCAGCTGCAGTTAAGTTATTCCAGGCCAAAGTTTTGGATATGTTCCTTCATGGAACTCAGGTGCATATCTGTAAGAAGATCTCAATCTTGAATTCTATACAAGCTAAATTTCTAAAAATAATAGCATGCCTCTCTTATTCAATTTCCAGTGCTCAAACAATTAGAATCTGGGGGATCTCTTCCAATACTTGCACAAGATGATGCCACTTAACATCTTGAGCAAAGCAAATCATTTCAGAGACCTTACTGGTTCATCTTATCCTGAACGATAGAAACCAGTAGCAAAGGTAAATTCACCAAGATCTGATACAATATATTGTGCTTGTCAAAAGCAGTGTTACTTACCCTACACACTGATAAAGCAGAATTTAAGCAGGTCTTAGGTCTGTGACTTACATATACAGGTGGGTAGGGCTAAAATTTCCAATTTTTATTATAGTAAAATCACACCCTCCTCTTGGGCACTTCCTGGTTACTTTTTCAAAATCATGTATGCTCCACATTGTAGGTTTCTTTTCCTCCAGTCCAGGTCAATTTGTGGCCCATCAAGGTAACAGCCAGAAGATATTACAATTTTCCATATGGAAATCATATCTTTATATGCTGAAGCATAGAGGTTGAATCTGCATCTCATGGCTTATTAAAATGTCCATTATATACACATTGGCAATCAAAATTCATAACCCCAGTATTTATGAATTTTAATTTCCCTCAGGAGGAAGAAATCACAGTTTTTCCTTTAAGTGAGCAATTTTACATCTATCAATGGCTATGATAAAATTTCTATTTGTAGCTTTTAGCCAATATAAACTGACTGGTGTCTCCCTCATAGTTTTGAGATAGCTATCTTGGTTTTTTGTTATTTTTATGAATGCATGTTAATTATCGTATATGTTTTAATGTATGCTGTTTGATCCCAGACCATAAACAATAATAATAAAAAAGTGTATTGCCCTCAAGTGACATTTAAAGTATGTTTCAATTCAGATTTAATCCCCACTGAACCCAACACAGATTACTTCTAGAATATAGACTTTTGATTTAATGTTCTTTCTAATACATCTACTTAACATGAGAGAGCTTTCATTACCAGCTTTAGTGGAAAAGTGAAAATATATCAAGCACACAGGAGAAAAAATTTTCAACTTAATTCTTAATCTTGCTGATCATAAAGAGCTTCAAATTCTGATGCTAAAACTATTGATTGTAAAAAAAATCAACTAAAGAGAATCAGTAAGAGATAAAAGATATATTTATATTTTATTGGTATAAATATATAGTATGTAAAGATAGTGCTGTATTCAACAACACAGCAATATCCTTTAAAGGTCTACAGTAGAACCTTAAAGTGTTTTAAGGTGACTTGATTTCACAGGTAAATTTCAAGGTATTTATATATATTTCTATATTTGTACGTCACCTACTTCATATATTCTAGGCAGTTTACACTGAAAACATGAAGTCATCAAGTACAAAATATTCAGTATATTGTGCTATCTCCCCTTGTATGGAGGGGTTTTCAGTTCCAGATGGATTGCTTGAACATCTGATGAAATACGTTCAACTCTCCTCATTGTGTTTTCTTTCACACCCACGGCTTCTATAAGTTCAGGTACATAACAGCCATAATGGCCTCTTATTTAGTATAAATACATCACTCCCATCCCATAGTACAGATATTAATGGTTTTGGATGACACAAAGATTACTAATGAGGAGATGGAGACAGATTTTTCTTTTGCTGCTATTAAATTTCCTCTTTCTCATGGATTCCTATGACTTGGAGAGCCTTGATATTCTAGTAAAAGGAGACCATGCTTTTATTTAACTTCAGTATGAATCCAGAGTTCAAGAATTAATATTTCTATTTCTTAAAACTCCTTTTGTAAGAAAACGATGCTTCTGGAATCCTTACAAAGAGACACAAAAGAGACATTTCTACATGAGGGGGTGGCAGAAAAAGTTACTTATCCAAGACAGTCCTTCTGCTCACAGAAACCAGAAAATTCAGCAGGAGGTCACATTTAAACAAAATGAAGCATAAGATGTAATTTAATTCAGAGATTTATCACAGGTAATTGTACCAGAAGACCTAACATATTTAAGAGGCATGGATAAAGACTAAAGAAAAGGCCGTTTTGGTACCTGATAGCCATTATAATATAGGACTACCAGAGAGGTTTTAGGTGTTGAAAATGTGGAGGGAAGCAATTATGCCTATGACACAAAATGAATGAATCCATGGCACATTTTGGATAAGTTCCCTTGGTCTCAATCCACCCATCCAGTTCTCCAAAGCATTAATATAATGTTCTAAGCCACTGAGCATCTTCATGAAGCTGCCTTTAAAAATACATTTGTCAGAAAAAATATTTCTTCCCTTATCTCTCTAAGGGTATGTTCTTATGACACGGGAGCAGATGGTAACAGTTGCCCCAGCTCCTTAGCTGTCGATATTTTCCTCCCTGCTGCTACTGGCCAATTAAACTTCTAGAGTTCCTGCTGATATGAGTGACAGTCAGAAAATGATGTGAATGGTTCAAAGGGTTGGAGATGGGAGGAAATGTGGCAAACTCTTTAACATTTACCTGCAGTTGTGACTGATAATGAGAGAGAGAAATTACTGGCTAGAATATAACATGTTGGGGTTATTATAGGGATTTCACTTAAAAAAAAAATCTCTGTGGTAAGCAATTCCAACATTTTCAAGTGTTCTCCTGTGACTTATCTTTTGCCAAGTTGCCTCCATTTTGTTTCAATGCTTCTATTGTGACAGCCTATCACCGTCCTACTAGCAAGCCCTGGCTTTTGTCAGGATTAGTATCTGTCCTAAAGACCCCAGTTTTGGATCAATGGATCTGCTAAGTTGATCTCCAGACTGAAATAAACAGCCTAAGAGTTCTTATTCAAAAATGGATGATCTTGAGAGCCCTGCCCAAATATTTGACTGTCCAGCTTAGTATTGGTTCAGCTACCAGCATTCATTGCTCATTTTTAGAAAGATGATTCCTATTTTCCCTTCTGTAAAACTATACGAGCAGTAGAAAGCCTAGTTGTTTGTATTATGTTGAAGTGGTTTGTGCCTCTTGAAGGTCCCTTTTGAAGGACACCATCTGGCTAGCTGGCTGCATCCACAGACACTTTGGTCCTTCTCTAGCCTAAGAATATCTGGCCCAAGCCCACCATAGAGGATTTCCTTAGAAAATTTGTTCACGGGTCAAAAAAATGTGCATAATCTCCTTTCTTCCATCCTCCTGCTCCTCATTCTCACACTTTCTTTCAATTCCCCACCCCCACAAACATTTGGAGTTCATAAACTGATGTTTATCTGCCTTTCTTTCTAGCACCTAGAAGCATATGAAATGACTGTGATTCTGTTCAAATGGTTAAAGTGATCCAATTAGAAGGGGTACTTCAATTTGAAAAAAAGATCTGGAACTGCCCTGTCCCAGAGCAATAATTTTTGCATATTCTTATTTATTTATGGCCTCCCACTTCAGTAGATCCTGGTTGGCTAACATGTACATCTTTATGTATATCAAGTAGTTCAGTCAATGGGATACCTTATTTTACAGACAATTAATATGATAAGTAATTCTTAATTAATCAATAAGTATTTATATTTTATTGTCATACTTCATAAAGGCACTGTTTCAGGATTCTTCTCATACTTGACCTCTACTCTCAGTGACTAACAGGAAAAGTTTCAAGTAAGTTAGTAAGTTTATTGTTCTAACCACAGGCTATAACAAATAATGTACCATAAAATATAATAAAATAACAGTAGAATAGTAATATTGTAAAATGATTTTTTTAAAAAAGAAAGAGAATTAGATGTAAGAAGGTTAAAAGAAGATAAAGTCACAGCTACAACTAAGAAGTTAAGTATTTCTTTCTAAGTTTAAATGACAGCACAGCAAAGATAGCAACCTGGTTGCTGACAGTTGGAAACAGGTCTGCAAGAAGATAGTTCAACTCTCTGAGCTCCTGAGTCCACCTACCATCAACAATTTGGACCTCATTGCAAATGGGGCAGTGGAGGACATAATGAATAATGTCCACCACATCAGCCTCAAAGGCTTGTCATGGCTAGATAAGTGGCTTTCATGAAAATGAGGAAGAAGGGCTGTATACACAAAAGATTAGCTTCCTGCACAATACAGGGGTCATACCTTTATGATCTAAGCTCCAGGGTTGAATCCTTGGCTTCTATCTCCAAACTTTGATAGTAACAAACTTCAGGCTGCTTTTGAATAGCAGCAGCACCTGTTCCTTGCTTACATACTGTAACAGTCTTGTCTTTGCTTCTCATTTCACAGCTTCAAATATCACACCGGTCCTGGCCCTGCCTTGTTTGGAGTGTGACTGATTTATTTATTTACATATTAAATTGGATTGATTTATTTGAATTTATAAGCCACCTAGAGCCCAATGGAATTAGGTGGCTTATAAATTCAAATAAATAAATGAATGCAATTTAAATGGCAAACCATCTAATAACTCAGCAAACACACTTTTAAAAAAATTCATTAAACCAAAAGGCTCATAAAACTGGGGCCCAGTTTTGTTTTCTTTTAAAAATATTATTTCATTCATTCATTCATTCATTCATTCATTCATTCATTCATTCAGTTTTATTTGCTGTAATGAAGGAAGTGAGAGCTTCACAGTCAACTTTGTGGTGGTGGGCAGGATGTTGAAAGTAGCTGTTCCCCATTTGAACAGGACATTGTGGATTGTGCACTGGCAATGCTCAGGAGCAAAGGTGTGAACGCAGACAACTTAATTACTGGAACAATCAGTTGGGATCCCAAACACTTTTGCACAAAATGAAGAGAGGAAACAGGGCAATCACTGACCTGGGATGCAACATTTCTTGGTATAAATAAATATCAGAACAACATAGACAAGATAGAGCCTATGATGCAATGCTAAGGAGCTCTACATTCAGTTTTACAAAGATGAAAAACATGCATTTTGTTGCTAAACACCTTCTTCTTTTCTTTGAAAGTACTTGTTCCATTTGTACATTATTAAATAACAGTGGATTAAAATGCAAGTCCTAAAAAAAAAAAAAAGCATTAACCTAAATGTCACAGAGCCTATTTATATAGGTGATGTTAACTTATGTACACACAGTCCAGACCTATCAGCAAAAACTGCATAAGATTTACATGTAGCAAAATCATCTCTATCAAATGGCAGTTTTAAATTTTTACATTCTCTTTCTTCCTAAGCTCTAGCAAATGAGCCACCAATGAAGCTGTTCTTTCTTTCTCCCTCATATTTTATTACACAAGATTTCCTGGGATATTTTGAAGAGTTTGTTTCCACAGGTATTGCTTGGGCTGTCTCTTGAAGCTCCTGGTATGCCTATCACAATGAAAAATACTGACTTCAGTTGATGCTTGGCGAACATTTCAGATAACTCTGAGGAATAGCTCGAGAATAAAGGGTACTAATTCATGAACTAAACCTGCCCTCTGCTTAATTATATATTCTGTATAGCCATACAACACTTTGGATTTGATCTCCAAAAGGTGTTTCCCGGCAAGAGTACATCTGTCTTCAGCACAGCTGAAGCTGCTGGGCCAACCCCAGGAACAGTGTCTTCTGCTTGAAGATGTTGCAGGCAGGTGTTACTTCTGTGCACATCTTGACTATCATCCACAAAATTAATACTTATCGAATTATCAGCATTTTACCTTTTATTATAACTCGATTAAGTTCGTATTTCAACATTGCCTTCACTGTGGTTAGAAAGATTCAAGGGAATATGCATTATACCATTCTCAACTCTTGCTAACCTTAACAAGCTCTTGAATTCAGCTCAGTGAAAATGCTTTTCAGAAGCTCCAGGTTTTCTATTAACAAAGAAAAAGAATCCAGATATGCACTTTAATGAGAGCTTCAATAGACAATCTTGGATTGCTGCATGAAAGTCAGAGAAGTGCTATTACTTAGCATGTTTTGTTTCTGTTTTTGTTTCCATTCACAATCTACGGTTTCATTCTGCAGAAGGGCTAAATTTTTCTTTTAACAATTTTTCATTTGGTACAGCAGCAGACTGTAGAGAATTCCATGGGATGTACCAGATTGTTCCACAGAACGAAATTATTCATGGAAGAACTATAAAAATACCATCCAACTAAAATATATGTAAGGGGGTGGTGGTGGGAAATCTTCCTTTTGGCATCATGAATTCAACATTATACTACTGAATGCAACTCTGAGCAACTGATTTGTAGCACAGCTGCCAGAATGAAGTTGTTTTAGTTGTTTGTTGATATATTTTAAACCTCAGGACAGCATGCATTCCTGACCCACTGTGTTAACAATGGTCCAACCATCAAAAGATTATGCTCAATAAATTTGGTTTTCTGGCCTTAAGTGCAAAATCAGGTTGATATATGGTTGATGGATAGGAGGTGACATGATGGATCACCAGCTGTGCAAACCAACTTCAGAAGTTGAAAACAAAGCAATTATTGGAATTTTAGCAACACTTCTCCCCATAATAATAACACCAGCTTCCTCCTTGACTAATAAGACATATCTGGGCAATTAGTGTTGTCTTCTCTTTAATCATTTCCCTGTAAAATATATTTTCATGCAATACCATGTACAAATCCAGCTGCACACACAGTGTGATGCTGCCAGAGTACTATGATGTAACCAGAGGAGTGTGAAACCCTTCTGATAAATTCAGGTAAGCTGAAACACTTTTTTGCTCACTTTTTTCACAACTGGGATTTGGGCCCAAGCAAGAAACCCACAATTTTCCTTTTCATTTTCCTGAAGATGGAATTCTGGGCCACCTTTCGCAGTTCCCCAAAGCGGCTGCATATGTTACGCGTGAGCCCCAATCGTGTCTGAAATTCCCTAGTGCAAGCCATTGCTAGATTGAGGAGAAATGCTTTAGATGCATTAATGTAAGTACTTAGGAGAATTTGCACACTCTGGAGAGGTTTGCAAATGTGTCTGAGCTTACAGTAAAAAAGAAAAAGAAAGAAAAAATATATGTTCAGGTTGAATTTAACAGCTGCTGATTTCTAGTTCATGTACATATTTTTTGCAACAACATGAAGTGGTTTGCCATAGCTGCCTCCTCCTCCTCCTCCTCCTCCTCCTCCTCCTCCTCCTCCTCCTCCTCCTCCTCCTCCTCCTATTCTTCCATTTATTTTTTTAAATCTTCCCAATCTAGCCTGCAGTTGGAAGTTCTTGATGACCTTTCATCCAAATGTTAATCATGTCTAGTCCTACTTGGCTTTTTCAGGAAAGTCACTGCGATGTATTTGCATCAGGACCCTATTTTACAAATTGTCAAACTAGCTCAGGTGAAGGCTTACGTGGCTGCATGTGAACATATGCTTACCTTAGCTAGTTTTAACTTGAGTGTCTGTCTGTCTGTCTGTCTCTCTTTTGGTCCGGCTTAGTGCATTGTGGGAAACCAGTACATTTCATTAGTTTATGATTCAGTGATTTGTGCAAACTTGGCAATTCTTCACCAACATTGCGTTGTGCACAATTAGCTTTAAATTAATGCCCATAAACAATTTGTGAGTGTATATAAGATAATAAGCACAGAGCATGGAATAACAGAACCCAACATTTTCAAATAAATTGATATGCGCATTGATCAAGTATGTTAACTCCATGTTATAAAGAGCCAGTTTGGTATAGTGGCTAAGGTGATGGGCCAGAAACTGGAAGATGGTGAGTTCTAGTCTTCTCGTAGGCATGAAAGCCGGCTGGGTGACTGTGGGCCAGTCCTTCTCTCTCAGCCCAACCTACCTCACAGGGTTGTAGTTGTGGGGAAAATAGGAAGGGGGAGCATCATGTATACCACCTTGAGTTTTACAAAATAAGCAGTTCGAGTCCAGCCTTTGCGTTAAACAGGGTGAGCTCCTGTTTCCTCCCCAGTTCCTGTCAACCCAACAGGTCGAAAACTCACGTGAGTAGATAAATGGGGACTCTCACTCCGGTGGGAGGAAAAATGCTGGCGGCGCCTTCCAAAAGGAGTCGGGAGCAGTTGCCGAAAAGGGCGCGAAGCAACGGAAACCCCGCCTCCTGCGCTCGTCAGCTGGGCTCTGCCCTAGGAAGGAGGCTCTGGCAAACCACTTCCGAAACAATTGCCTTGAAAACTGCAAGGACTCGTCCAAGCAGTCACTGCAGGGTCAGCAATGACTGAGCGCAGACAAAAATAATAATAATAATAATAATAATAATAATAAATAATTAAAAAATACATTTGAGATTAAAACTGAGGACTCAACTGCTCATAATGTTGGTAACTTTAACTTTTGGTAACTATCAACTGCTTCATATTCAGGACTTGTATTTGGCTCCCATTTCCTCAATATACAGAACATCTGTGAAGGGATATTTATTGTACCAAACTTTTAATTGTTTGATGGGTTTAGTACCTGTTTTAGTATTCATGTTAA
Source organism: Python bivittatus (assembly GCF_059951505.1). Lineage (NCBI taxonomy): Eukaryota > Metazoa > Chordata > Lepidosauria > Squamata > Pythonidae > Python > Python bivittatus. The sequence goes on from NW_028277053.1 coordinate 16,042,640, forward strand.
CATGTGTTTTTAATATTCTGTTATTGCTTTTTAAAAATTTTGTCAACCTCCCTGAATACTCACCAGAGTAGAAAAGTAGGGGGTAAATCAAATAAACAAATACAAAATTAAAAAATAGTAATAAATAAATCAGTCCCAACATGAAGCCATTCAAGAAAAATATCAGGCAACAGAAGGCTTACGTTTTTATTTGTATTCAAGAGTCCTAAATACTTGGTGGTTATAAACCATCCAAATAAAAAGATAAATATGATCTGTCCTTTCCAGGTTCAATAATGCATTTACTATGTGATGATTTAGTATTTCATTTAAAAAAATGTGTCTTTTTATGATCTGGAAGATTCACATACTTTCCAATATTGTATTATAATTAACATCTTTCATCTTTTTCCCCCTCACCCCTGAGGTTTTTCCTACAATTAATGTGCTTTTCAAGATCATCTGAAGGGAGCTTTCATTCATTAACATCTTCCCAGAGTTCAAGCCCTTTCTTCCACCCCATATTTTCACCAGGGTGGTACCCTTTCTTCATAAAAGGGGAGAGGAAAAATTACAAAGTCCTCTTTAATAATCATACAATTCCAGGAGGGTGGGAAACATCAAGAACTTTGAAAGGTGGGTTAAGCGTGAGAGGACTTTCAGCCAGGCAGTTATTAAAGTTTTAAGGTTCAATGATCCATCAGCCCAAGATCTATACACTCCACTCAGTGCTATGCGGCAAATGTCTGTGTCACAAAAGAACACCATTGATTTAGGGCAAAAGGAATAATTAGCGGAGGGATGTGTTGGAGATCTACTTGTTAAATGAGCTTTGGGAATGAATCATGTTTCTGAAGTGCTCATCGCTGGTGAAATTACATGAACCAAGGCATAGTCACAAATGATCTATTACAGATGTATGTTTATGTCTCCAGGTTATAAGCCCCTGATGCGTTATCTTTAATTGTTTAGGAGAGAAATGAGAATTTCAGCAGGTGCAGCTTTCCACACTCCCTCATGACAAATGATACCCTTGAAAACTCCCTCTTGACATAATGATTGAAGGGAAAAGTAAACCTAATCTCAACCCCCTGTTTGCGGTCATTCTAATGTGTACAGAGTCAAATGCACACCAAGATGAGACCCTTAGCCTTCTGAGCAGCATGAGGATGTAATTCCAGAAGGTAATTTGCATCTTATCCAGCCACAGGCTGTAGAGCTTCAAAATAGAAGGATAGATACGGATGGAGAAAGCTTGCTGAATTGTTAGGCAGGTGTCTGAAAGCTGAGTACATTTAGATGACATGGCGGTCAACTCATGGATCTGGCAAGCAGAGGAAAAGATAGTCAAAGGGAGGGATGAGTTGGAGTTAAGTCTTATCCTCCATTCTCACAGCACTTTGCTTCCTTCACCCACCAGCATGAACTGCAGTATACATGCAATGCACTGGGAAGCAATGGATTCTCTCTCAGAAAAGAATGCCGTAAGTATTCTCCCGCCTCTTGAAGATTTTGTTCTTCATACACTCCTGAATTTCTTAGTGAACTAGCTTACAGAACCTATTCTCCCCCATTTCATCAATTGCCATCTGCAAACACCATTATTTTCAAGAACTGCAGGGTTTGACAATTGGGTTCTGAGATAAACACAGATAATGTTCTTGGCACTTTATACGAAAGACATATAATGATGTTATGGATTAAATATGCATATATATATATATATATATATATATATATATATATATATTCTTCCAAGCGTTTTTTCCCCCATGTGCAGGGTCTGCTTTTATCAGATCAACCAGATGTTGATCTGTTGGTTGCGATAGGAATTGACTGACTGGTTTGTCACTTGAGCCTGATGTTGTGGGCTGAGAGACAGTGACTGGCCCAAAATCACCCAGCCGACTTTCTTGCCTAAGGTGGGACTAGAACTCACCGTCTCCTGCTTTCTAGCCTGGTGCCTTCACCACTAGACCAAAGAGGATCTCAAATATGAATATATATATATATATATATATATATACACACACACACACACACACACACACACACGCACATACATGTATACATGCATACACACACATACACACACACATGCATGTGTGTGTGTGTGTGTGAGAGAGAGAGAGAGAGAGAGATTGAAGTGGTTTAGAAGCCCAGTAAAATCAATTAAATATAAATTTACAAGTTCTTGTCCCCTGGATCAATGAGGTGAGCTTTACAGCACTGCTTTTTCTCTTACTCAGTTTAAAATAGAAGATCGAGACTTTGTAGCTCAGCCTCTCTTCCCAACTACCAGCCCATAATTTCCAAACAAAAACATAGCTGGAACAGCTCCCATTGGAAGTAAATGCATCTATGCTTTGAAAGAATGACTAAGTAGATAAGTTAATTTCAACCAAGCATATTTTGTACAATATAATTTGCAAAGTTTTCAGCAGAAATGAGTTGAATTTCTTTCCCCCCCCTTTTTTAAAATTTCTCCCTTTAAAAAAAAATACTAATCTTTGGGCTGCAATCATTACTATGACTTTCTACTCCTTGATATGGCATTCTTCTGGGGAAGGCATGCCATTTATCATTCTAGAAATTATTTCGCGAGAAATTATTTCTTTCTCGCTGTTGGGGTGTGTATACACAAATCCACACATATGCTTTTAAATTGCAAATAAAAGTGTACCAGTTTTCTGACAACTTCTCTGGAAACTGGCTTGCATATTGCTGGCGTTATCATTATAATTTGACAAGCAGATTCCATTCTTGCAGAAGATATCATTTATGAAGAATATAGTAGTTACTCTTCCTGCTGACTGTGCAAGACACGATTTGACCATCTTGAAGAGTAAAAAAAAAAAAAAATGGTATTGCAATTTAAATTCAAATGAGGCAACTTTTTTAAAGGAGCAAAAGTGTTAAGATGTATAGTGTAGTATCCAGAAAATGTCTCTAAGGTAGCAATTCTAAACACAGTTACTTCGAAGCAAGTTTCAATTCATTCAAGGGACTTTTCTTCAGAATGGACCTTGGTAGGATTCTGTCATGCAGATTTGGCTGTGAAGATGATATGCTGAGTGGTTCAATGCTATTTTGCTTTCACTAAGTCAATGGGACTTTCGGCAAGGAATAAGTAGCATATTCTCATATACGGCTAATGGTGGCACAAAGTTGACTCACAAACTATTATAAAAGGATGTGTCCTCATGATATTATCTTGGCCTCATCCCTGGCTTTCAGTGGAGACAACATGCATGTGTATTAAGCTGCTCCAGTTTAGTGTTATCTCGCTCCTCCTGACACAACTCTTGCTGTGCAGGTGACCTTCAGTGATTCCAAAGTTATGTGCTCTGCGGCTGGGATCTGCCAAGCTCTCTGTGAAGAAATGGGAGGAAAAAAACACACCTCAGTCCTGGGAAAGTAGAAAGTATGAGAAAGAAACTTGAAATAACTCCACCTTGATTTTGTCTGTGGGCATAGGGAAATTTTGGAAGGTTTTCAAGATTGTTATTATTTCCTAGAGCAATAAAATAGCATTCCTGTGGTGTCTGCTTCCTGACCTGGCCTTCAAAGGGCCTTTTGGCCACTTTATCCTTGTGAGGGCACCACTTCTTCTGATTGCTGGGAACTGTTTTCCAGAACCATTTTGTTTTTGGTTTCAAAATGGCATTAATCCTGTGTCCCAAAGGACCTTGATTATCATCTGATAAGCTGTTAATTGGAGCTATTTGGATGGACCAATGTAAAGCACTTACATAAAACAGCAACAACAGAAATTGATAGATGGCAAAACCTGCCATTATAACCATCACATCAACACAGGGCCTCCTCCCTGGCCCCAACCTCAACCCCATTCCTATCTCACATTAAGAAGAGTAATTGTTGGATCTCCCCACCACACAAACACACACACACACACACACACACACACTGAATGGTGATGTTTGATGGGCCCTCAGATGAGGCTAAGCAATCCCTCACTTAACTTGTCCTACATTACGACTCAGAATTAGCACCACGAATAATCTTATCCACTTCCTAAATATCCACAGGCAAAAAACCCAAACAAACACCAGAGACCTTGCAAGATGTTTCCCCTGTCACTTTCTCAGGCTTTGGCCAATTCAGTTCTAGCTCTGAACAAGTATTAATCTGCAGAATGGGATCCTCTTGACAGGCCTTCTGGCCCATCTTTCCCTAAAACTCTGTAGCCTACTCAATGTTGGGTGGGATGCAGCTGACACAATAAGGCTAGAGAAGTCATTCTGTTTTCCTGTCCTTCCTCCACGGGCTTAATCTTGATCTTGTATCCAGATCCAAAGGCAGGCAATGGCCCTGTCTACTTATTGCTGCTCTTAGATTTTTTGCCAGCATCACTCCACGCATTTCCTTATCTAGTTCTTCTCTTGGAGCTCCTTCATATACCAAGGGTTCCCCTGGGATCTTCGGACAAGAAGAGGCTGCTCTAAAACCTTCCTCACCTTTGTATTCCAGATAGAAACCTCTCCCTGTGGAAAATAACTAAGGGGAGGTAGCAAGTTGACCTTGTGCTTAGTTTTTCTGCTGTTTCTCTTTCTTGAGGCAGCTTTTCTTTCCTGCACTTATAACCATATACTTAAAAAAAAAAAAATCTGATTCTCTGGCCTTATTATACAGGGAACCTCACAATGACAATAAACCAAAATAAACACACACACAAACAGCACATCTCTGCTAGCTTAGTCCTTAACTAGATATCAGCTGTATTAAAAAGCATGTTATTCAAATGATAATAACCCCATAAATGCAGGTCTTGTTTTACTGTGAAGCAAACTCCTCCCTGGAGGTATCTCTGTTTATTGGAATCTAAGTTCCTTTTTTTCACAACAGAACTTTGTTTAATATCAGATTCAGATATACAACATTCCAAGATGTCCTCTTTCTCTCTTCTGGACTTTTCAACATTTTTCAAGGCAGGCCATCGAGATTTATCAGAGAAAGTGAGATATGCACATATTCAATGTTGAGTTACTAATTGACACTTTGATACTAAATATATATTTACTGTTTGTAATTGGAGAAGAAAATCCCATTGATCTCGAAGCAACTGTGGTTGTGCCCCAGGTCGTGACAGTGTGTCAGTGTGTGCAAATATTTTTAGGAGTACTGAAAATGCCTCACTAGCAAAGTGCTGCCATCTTGGTGAACATGTTTGCTTGTCTATTTAAATTGTCTTCATTTGTCCTCCTCCTCCTCCTCCTCCTCCTCCTCCTCCTCCTCCTCCTCCTATTATTATTATTATTATTATTATTATTATTATTATTATTATTATTATTTTGCCATCATTGTATAGATCAGTCAGATAGGTAACATCATCAGATTACAAGAAGGCCCAGTCATGTGATGTTTTACAGACGCGATGCTTGGGTTGAGCTACTCACCAACCCATTTGTTAGTCTCCACCACTCCAGTGTTCCATGGATATATTCTCCCATCACACATGAACACGCATGCACACAAACACACGCATACCCCAACAGAGATGCGTCTTGATCTTTGTGCTTGGCAACAGACAGTGTGGGACACTTCCGTCCTGTCTGTTGCCAGGTTTCTTCTCCTGTGAAAGAGACATCAGGATGTTGAGCCATTCTTTCCCACACTGCCAAACCTGGCTGGTGGAGAAATCTTTGGAAACAGATTTGGAAATAGACTTCTGAGACCAGCTATGGCAGGGAATTGTATCCTTCCTGCTTGGTTGAGAGCAGCTGGCATGTTTATTCTGATTAATCTAATCACATACATTTCTATGAATACATTGCTAGGTATGATCATCCACCTAGAATCGGTAATGTTTAATAGTACAGAAGAGATTCACTTAATCATACGATCCCAAAATATGTACATATATACATACATATCCACCATGCTGTTGCCTTTCTTGGCAAAAGGTATTATGCAAAGTGCAGGAGAAGAGTGAGAAGTAGTGAGGATAGGAAATTAAAGGCAGGAGATAAAAGAAAGGCGAAGGAAATCTCAGCAAACAGGTCTACTGATGATGCTGATCTCTGACACCCGTCAGATGCATGCATGATACCAGGAGTGGGAGAGGTTGGGCATGGCTGTATTGATGTTGGAATACCTTGGCTATGGATTTTTTGGTATGTTTTTTTATATGGGCATTTTATATTGTTTTTATTGTTCTGAAATGATGGGTTTTGTATTGTTTTGCTGTTTTTCTGTTGTTTTTTTTAATTGTTTGTGAGCTCCCCAGAGTCATATATTTGAAATGGGTGGCTGTATAAATTGAATAAATGAATGAATGAATGAATGAATGAACGAACGAATGAACGAACGAACGAATGAACAAATGAATGAATGAATGAATGAATGAATTAATTAATTAATTAATTAATTAATTAATTAATTTGATAAAACATTTTGTGTAATGGTTTTTAGTAAGAGAAGGAAAGAGGAGTTCAGGCTATTGGCCTTAGTCCTACCTGAGCCACATTCAGCCTTCTCAGCCAATGGTAAGGACAATGCCAATTGATTTCAGTATATTTTAGGCTACTGTGATACCAGCACAAAGTCTAGCTTTAACCCAAGCACACCCATATTATTCTATACAAAGTGCAATCTCTAATCCAGACACTACGTTGCAAGCCGACATACTGTTGCTTGTGCCCCATCAACCTACATCTGCATGCAGTTTATTTATAGTGTTGCAAATATTTGCTGTGGTTCAAAAAATGTCCTTGATTCCCATAAATTGCAACTTCATTTTCTTTCATGTGACTATAACCCTGCCATTCATCTTTTTCTAGAATTACATACCAGTTTTGTTTTGTTTTCCCCTTGCTAGGTAAACTCTAGGTAAGATGGTATACGTAGCTCTTTCTCCTTCATTGTTTCCTTTAACCAAGAAATGCAATTCATTGATTTGGGAATAGGGAAGTTGATTGCATACACAATCTGTCCAGTTGTTACAACAATAGTAACAGAGCTATAGTCAAATTGTTCCTGGATTGTACCCAGTAAAATAGTCTCTGGGAAATTCACAGAACTAAATGCTGTTCTGTGCAAATAACTTTTTATACATGCACTACTGCAATATACACTAAAGAAAGCTGAAATAGTAGAGCTTTTATCCTTGAAAACACATAATGTTTTCATAATTCAATCTATTATTGGAAATTACAACCCAACTTTTAACATGTCATCTGCACTAGATTACAGCCAATGACTAGAAACTAGGTAAGTATATTCAATTAGCTCATGGAATTATGTCATGTCTCCCCATTTCACCAATGTCAAGCTTTTCAAACAGCAGAATCCTCTTTTCAGACTCGATAGTAGCTCCAGAAAGGGCTGGCTGCAGAATATGTTTCATTCTTAGCTGCATGAGTTAGCATCATAAATACAGATTCCAGATAAATGCAAGCATTGGGAATCAGCAGGAAACTATGATCAGCTTCCATCAATAAATAGAGGAATATTTTTATGGGCTGAAAGTTAACAATGGTCCAAAGACAGAAAAGCAAACCTCACAGAACAAAACATTTGCATGCATTCATATATTCTCCAAAGCCCATAGTTTTGAGCTGTGTTTGGCAGCAGAATAAGTAGGCTAGGGAATACATAAATAAATTTTGACTGGAGGGATGGGATATTTTTGGTGAAACATCTGTTTGTTGAATGAATGAGATGGCAGGGGCATCTGGCCAGATGGATCCCAACAGCCCACTTTTGTTCAGTGGAATTAAAAAGGTGGGATTACACAAATATTTTTTAAAATTTATTTTCCCTCTTTACAAATTCCCCAGTTTCAGTTTAATCTTTCCAAGCAAGAATACAAATAACAACAAAAAACTTAAGAAAGTCATAGGGCAAGTTACAAAGGAAGCTTTGAGGGGAATTTTAAGTTAATAACGGCTTTTTGAGAAAAGGTGTTTCAAAATTAGCTGCAGCCGCCTAAATTATGTCATTCCGCTATGTACTGGAATCATAGTGCTAGAAAGGAACATCAAGTCTCAAACTGTGCTCGGTGCAGTTACATTGCTACTGTAATGTATTTGTAGTTCATTTGAGTATGTATTTGTAGTATACAAACACATGTAGTATACATACTCACATGACAACTAAATTCAGAAGGATTTGTTCAGAGGTGGGACAACTCCAGATGAAGTTGTCCATGCTAAGCGAAACTTCCAGCAATCATGGCATGGTTTGAATCCCATTTAGGGACTTGAAATAATGAAATGCGAGTGATCACATTTAGTTAAGTGCTGCAGGAAAATGAGATAATCCTCTGACTCTGCTCTAGCTGAACCTCTCTTCAAGCATTCATAAAATGGACATGTGATGGGATCCTGCCTGCTTGGATCTTCCACAATTCACCTCCAGTGTTGATGAGAAAGGTACATAGAGATGTGTAACCATGTTTACCTGAGTGCAGTTACAGTCTCTGTGGGATCAGGAATCCTGAACAATCAGGTTTCTCTTTCCATTTGCAAAAGTAACAACCATATTCTGCCAATTGTGGCTATATGTTACAGTATATATTGTGAAAATATTTCCATTTCTGCATGAAAACCATGAGATTTTATCTCAACCCAACCTAATCTTCATCTCTGTACAAAACCTATTTTATTTTGTTCTGTAACTTCTAACCTTTTTTTACAAAGTCACCCAGAGACAGTCCCTTCAAAGTTACAGCTGTCATTTGTCGTTCTATTTATAGTTTTGGGGCTGTTTCATTCCTTTTGCCCAGAGGCATTTGCTTTTATTTAGTGGCATAAAAAGAAGGGGGAAATCTATTTACCAGTGGCTGAGATAATTCATTTCCTGTCTCCTTTTGGGTTTATTGCATCTCTGCAATTTTGAAATGTTCTGTCCAGGTTTTTCAACAATCCAATGTTTTATACTTGTGCTTTTAATTATCAGTGGATACAGCAATATAAATCTTGGGAAACTGGGAGGTAAAAGGACCAATGAACATGTTTTAATAGCTGTCTATCAACAACAGTCTTTTTCTTTTCTCTCTTTAAGCATTTTCAACCAGAATAAAAGCCTAATAAAACAAGTTGAACATTTCTTAAAGGACTTTCTGGAATAATCTTTGCATGAAATTCCTCTCTTCCCTGTGATCTTCAGCCAGATGTTCTTGAACTCCAGTTCCCATTTATTTCTAACCAGCATGTCTAATAGTGACAGATACTGGGAGTCACAGCTCAGTAACATCTGGAATGTCACAGGTCCCTATCCTAGATAAAGGTCTTTATTTCAGGTTTAATTGTGGCAAATTAAGGCTCATTGCATAGAACCTAGAAAGAAAAACCTTAAGTAATATTCCAGGTCTAAATTAAATATTTTGTTTCTAGCACCTTAGTCTTTAGAATTTTTTATAACGTGTGACATTATTGAATGCTTAGCCAGTCTGTATGTAAATATAGAACTCATTGAAATGATTCATCCTGGATTTATAAAGACTTAGGTGTGTGTCCGTCAAACAATATCTGTAATTGATGTATCAAATGGATTTCATAGAAGGTCATCCTGGCTACCTATCCCTCTTTCTGTCCACTATGAACAAAGCACAGTTCCATATTAACCAGGTCTGTATATCTCTTCCAACAGGAAAATTTTATTTCATCAGTTGTGACAGCATTCATGCACCAACATTCTCTGTTACAAGGTCTATAATGCACAGTGGCATAATCCATATTGGGGAAAGGTCAATAGCTGGGTGGCAGAGACCATGCTTTGCATAAAGATGGTCAAGTTTCCTCCATGAAAAGAAAAGGAGCTGGTGTTAGAGTCAACCGTACTAAACAACATGCCCTTGTTTTCTATGCAGCTCCTTCATGAGACTGTTTTCCATAGTAAGCCCCTCTGTAACTGTGCTCCACTGGGGAACTCTGGGAGTTGAAGTCCACCCATCTTAAAGTTGCTGAGGTTGAGGAACCCTGTATTAATGGCAGCCTTGTCTGCTATCACCTTCATATCTCTGAATGGCTGCTGTCCAATGGTCCACCAGCACCTCTTGGACCAACAGCACAATGCCAATATTCCAACTAATCTAAACCACTTCATTTATAAAACAAACAGTAACTACTGAAATATAAGCATAAACCTGTTTCCCCCCCCCCCCCATTCCCACTTGCTCCTTTGCTTGTTTGTTCACAGCTGCCTTTAATTTATAGATATATTTTCTTCCTTTTAGCGTTTGGTCTCAAAATCCTCTTCTATTACCAAATTCCTTGGCAACATGGAGCAAATAAATAAATATATCAGTTGTGTTCAAAGCAATGCCTTTTTTTTTTTTTAATTTGACATCACCTCCAATATCCAGAGGCACTAAAGATATGAATACAAAGGCTGGCTGCAACAGATCTGCTTAAGAACTAGAAACAGATTAAAAAAAAATCTGTACAGTTTGTCTGCTTTGTAGAACACTTGTTATTCTTAAACACAAAAACCAACAGGAAAAGATATGATCACTCAGGAGACTGGTAAAATGATACAGAGCTTTCTTTTCCAGTTCCTGCATTCTTTTTCTGGTGACCAGTTTGATTCCTTTTCTGATTTAAAAAGAGACTTGAAGAATAAGTTATGATGAAATGCATATTATAACTTTGTTTTGAACAGCACCATTCCTCTGTCCATTTACTAGGTATATGCCATTATTTTAATTTCATTCTACACAGAACCTGGGACATGGTACTTGTTTTGATGCTCTAAGAATTTTGCTAACTGATGTTACTAGCATGGACAATCTTTTTCTTATTTACCGGAATGACCTGCACTCAAGGAACAATTTATGAAGGTGACTATAATCCAGTTTATTCCACTCCCTTTAATATTGAAGTGTGGCATATGTAGTTTGATTTCTAATTTTTACTCTGCTTCTGCATCAGTCTGCACTTTTATAAAGCCTGTACAAAATTTTATATATTTTCATTTTCTGGTTTTCTTTAATATGCATGTTTTTGTATACCTTATCCTATATCCTGTACTTGTTTGGAGGAAATTTCCATGTTATTTCTCCTCATCCAAGGTTGCTCAAAGGCATATCTGAAATTACACAAGGGATTCTGCTAACTGGGATGAAAGAGTCTTTGAGGAACTGGTTCACACATTTAGGGATATAACTTCATATTTCTTTACTCAGCAGCAATATTCTTGATATGTAAGAGACAATTTATATTGAGTTCCCTACAAGGTTTTAGTCCTCATGTCATGCATATGGATTAAGCTTGAATGTAGGAGCTTACTTCATTGAAAAAACATTTTGATGATAATCTCTGGTGGCTTCTTCCCACACCCAAGCTGCTTCTTTTGTGGTATAGTCACCCATAGACAAGCATCCTCATTCAGATATGTGTTTAAACCTGAAAAGTTGCTAGATCCCTGGTCAGCTAATCAAAACTCTAATACATACACAAACACAGAGGAAATAATATGAATAAGAAGAACATAACCTTAAATATAAGATAGAATTCCCTTACAATAAGCTGAGTTTCACATATGTATGTATGTATGCACTGTATGTATCTGCTTGATTTATATAGCCACCCATATCTCATAAGTGACAATGAGCAGCTGAAACAGTAAAAACAATATGATAACAAGTTATGATAAATAAAACAGACTAAAAAGAAAAAAAGAAAAATGGCAGACAATGTAATCTGTTTCTATGTATATTTTGCCCAAATCTGTTTCCTACAATTTACAGATTTTGGACATATCTGGTGATTAAGTCCATTGCAAAGTACAAGGGCAGGGTGGGGTGGGGGAAAACAAATGCCAACATATTCTTGCATTCTGATTCGTATTTAGATTTGTTGTTATTGGTATGATCCTTCAAGTCAACCTTGCCTCTGGTAACCACATGGATTTGAGAACTGAAAATTAGTTCAGCTTGCATTTAAATGAAAACCAAATAAGTTTCACCAGTCCACATACTGTTCCCTTTTGGGTTAAGTAAATTAAACAAAGTGTATAAGTGGAGCAAGAAATAGTGAGCTAACAAAGAGATTTAAAAACATGAGATAAGAAAGAAAGAAAGAAAGAAAGAAAGAAAGAAAGAAAGAAAGAAAGAGAGAGAGAGAGAGAGAGAGAGAGAGAGAGAGAGAGAGAGAGAGAGAGAAAACATAATTTACAGCAGTAGGTATTCTTTATTATCTATCCTTCCATACTGGTGTGTCTCACTAAAGAATGGGAATCATTGACTTCACTTTGTATCAGAATCACATAACTCAGGAAACTGATAGAGTTATTTCCCAGTTGTTTTCCATGAAAACACAGCTATATATGTTTTATAGTTTATAGTTACTATGTGCATGGTGGCATAGCAACAGCTATACCACTTTACTAAAGTGAATTGAGCAAAATCCATATATTTATGGCTTGTATACTTAGTGGAACAATATCATGGTGGTAGGTTACAGCAATCTTAACCTGTGTGTGTTAATTAGAACATTTGCAGAGATCATCTGTCCTATAGCCACCTCTACAGACCTTTTTATGAACACAAGTAGGTTGATGTGATACAATTCCAACCTACATTGGTTTTACTCATAATGTTTATCTATAAAGACTTGGGTATGCTAGGAAGCAAATCTTCCCTATAATTTTCTGCATAGATGTGCTTACCAGGGTTCAGGTTGACTATTCAGGAAACCTCTTGAGAATAGTTAAAGACTGTGAGATAACTGAAAATAAGTAGCACTGAAAGACAGAAGCCCATAGTTGGTGCTGAATCCGGATGTCAGCATATTCAGCATCACTCAGTTCTGACTAAAGGAGAGAAGGAGTTCTGATTAAACAAGAACAGAGTCAAGGGGTCACTCTAGCAACCATAGTTGCTAAACAGAGTAACCCCTTGGCTTCTAAAGAGTCATCAGGGTCAAACCTTGTCATTTCCCTGTAGCACAGTTCTGTTCTCCTAGCTCTAGTTGTTTTCTCCTTTGTACTGCCTCACTTTTAACTAGCTGAGTTTGTCTTCTCAGTTTAACTAATTTTGAACAGTGTTTAGTTAAACTGAGAAGACAAACCCACCTAGTTTAACAGTAGGGGTACAGTGATAGTTCCTAACCATAAATAAGGATAAGAAGACCCTTTAATGTCAATATGATAGTACTTTGTACTTAGTGATTTGTAAAATATATATCTTGAAAGCAGAGCTTCTGTCACCCCTCACTCTCCCCTCACCCCTCTTCTCAATGATTGGGGCATTGATCCATATATTTAATGCATCTATACATTCTATACTTTAATAGAAAAAGCATGGTTGAACCTGTTGAGTATAGGAATAGAATTCCCTGTCTAAATAACAGGAATTCCTTCCCTGTATGTTACCATATTAGCCATGGTGGGTCACATATTGTATGAGCTACCTGTTTACCATGCAAACTAAGTTGAAGCTGAAGTCAACAAGCTAAGTGATCTTTTTCACAGCATGCACAACTGAACAAGCAGTGATTTAAGGTATGATGCATGTTCCATTGATTGTTATGGATAGTAATCATGGACTTCAAATTCTTAGCTGAATCACCCCAAAGTGATTCAGCCCACCTTAGGAGCAGCAAAAATCTATCCAGTATTTTAAGACCAAACACACAGAGAAACACACACAAAACCATCTATTTATTAGTCCTCATAGATGTATGAATTGGGACCATGTCTCCCAATTCAATTTCTAAACCATTACTGCTATTTTTCCCCCACCTTTTACCAAGGCAAATCACAAGACAGGAATAAACTGAAGACTGCATTTACAGATTAGACCATGTTTGTCTGACATATTCAAATAATTAATAAAAAGTTTGCACAATGAGCTTGCAAAAGTCAATAATCTGCAAATGAGATCAATAAATGAAATGTAACAGTCAATAAGTATTAACCTAAACAAGTTCTTAAATAAGAGCTTTGGATGACCCTGATATATAAAACATTGTCAGGTTTTAAAGCCTTTAGTAAATTAATTAACTCACAAATCTTGAAAATTTGCTCATTTTGCTGTGATCTTTGGTCTAGTAACAATTTTGTCCTAGCAGGGATTTGTGAACCTTGTGACGTTTTCAAACTGACTAGTTGAGAATTTTTCTGAAATGGGTTACACAGACGGAGACCAAGAGAAGGTTGTTAAGTGACGGTATTTGAATGCGTATTTACTTATTCACTCATGCTTTCTCAGGAGGTCAGGGTGATATACGAGGGCGGCCTCTCCCTTCCCCTTTCTTTCTCCCCCGAAGACATTCAGTTATATTCAGCCACGCCGGTAGCCTCGACTCTCCAATTATGCCCTATTTGGCTTGTCTGAGAATATAGTCTGCCAGAATAACGTCTGAGGTACTTAAGAGCCTCGTTCTCTCTCTGCCTTTTGCAAGCCCAGGCAGGCAGCAAAGAAACAAGAGATTTATTGAGACCCTGCAATAAAACTTTTTAGGCGACTCACACATTTTATATGCCTGCCAGCGAAGAGATCTTTTTTCCAACTTTAGCTTTAAGAATCCCTGAACATCTTAAGCAGTTCTTGTAAGTTTATGAAGAGCCTCATTTTTTCTCCTTTTTCCATTTTGCTTCCTGTTCCAGTACATAGAAAACCCAAGCAGAAAGGTGCCTCTTGTATATTTATGGTAGCGTGCTTTTTCCCTGCTTCCCTCCCATCATTTAAGTGGCATCTTCATTGCAAATTTTATAATGGTTTTCCAGGGCAGACTTAGTACACTCATTCAAAACATACTTAATTCATTTCCACCTACTGTGCCCTGATAAAATAATCATGACAAGGATTTGTTTTGTAACATTGCAGAGAAGAGAATGCCATGATTAAAGACATAGTAACTCTGTGTTCTGTATTATTAATGCAGTCAGCTGCTCCTTTTGCAGCACTGCTGAACCAAGGCTTGAGTAGGATGCTCTGGAACCCTAAAACCTGGGTTCAAAAGTCAAACAAGAAAAGAATAACAGATTCAAGTTCTTGGGGGCACTGGTGACTACCTAATATATGTCCATACGGAAAATGTTTTCCCTGCAATGTAAGATCTTGATATTTGGAGACAGGGCTGAATCTGTCAGCTTTACTTTCTCCAGTAGAGATAAAAAATAAATCCACCACAGCTTCAAACAGGAGTGAATTGGTGCCATCTGGTAAAACGGATTCCGGCCTGGTAGGATGGCAAGAGATTGGCATTTGTCATTGGTCAAAAATCTACACAAAACAACACTTATTTACTAAGGGAGGGGGGGAGAGAGAGAAGGAATGGGAAAGTGAGTATATTTTTCAGAATAACTGATATAAAGAGTTTAGATTGCAGTACAATGAATATATTCTAGGGGTAATTATTAGGCTGTGTGAAGATTTTTACTGGAAGATTCCAATAAAAAAAAAATAGCCTGCTCTGCAACAAATTAATCAGGTCTCCAAACTGAGTTAAAAGTTTGAATCCAAAGTGTCACATTGAAATGGAGAAACCAATGTAGGTACTTGATAGATGTTCATGTGGTTGTAGAAGACCAATTCCTTCCAAGAATGTTCATGGGGGGCAGCCCTATTTCCGTCAAATTTAAACTTTTAAAAAAGTTGTTTTTCCTGTCTATGTGGAGAGATTTGCAAATTCGAAAGGTTTGAATAAAAAACAAAAAGAAAAAAAGAGGAGGAGAGGAGAGGAGAGGAGAGGAGAGGAGAGGAGAGGTGAGGGAAGGGAAGGGAAGGGAAGGGAAGGGAAGGGAAGGGAAGGGAAGGGAAGGGAAGGGAAGGGAAGGGAAGGGAAGGGAAGGGAAGGGAAGGGAAGGGAAGGGAAGGGAAGGGAAGGGAAGGGAAGGGAAATAAATGGGAAGGGAAGGAAAATAAATGGGAAGGGAAGGGAAGGGAAGGGAAGGGAAGGGAAGGGAAGGGAAGGGAAGGGAAGGGAAGGGAAGGGAAGGGAAGGGAAGGGAAGGAATCCTGCTTGTTTGCAGTGGAGAAATCGAAGAGTACAGCAATTGCAGTGTTGAAAGGATTTTGTTCTTTTGTTCTTTTTTGTTATTGTTTCCCATGAAGCTCATTAAAGACAAAGCATTTGGCAAGGGGAGAAAAGGTAATAAGTCTGATTCAGATCACAAGTAGGGCTGAAATGGAGGAACTGAAACCCAGACTTTTAAGACAGATGATCTCAAAGTCCTCTGCCTTTCAGGATTGATTTCCCCCTACATGCACAATTTTTAGCTACTGCTAAATGTACTTATATGTATCTGTGTGCATGTGTATATATTTGGAAAATGAATGGCATATAAATATTTCAGGTATTTCTTTCTTTGACATATCAGTGTGGTTGCTCATTTAACCAAGTAGCTATGGGTGGCTAACAAAATGTGTGGATAAAATAATAGGATCTAAAAGCCATAAGGCAACATAGAATTTAAATAAATAAATAAGTCTTCTTTAAAAAAAAATTCTCCAAACACGGAGCAGGATGCACATACTGGACTGAGCTAAGATCCTGGACCAATGTTTGACAGACAAGCCAGTCTTCCAATCCTTCCTGACGGCTGACAACATTAGGACCAACTGAATCCCAGGAGGGAGGCTGTGTCATAAGACAGCAGTCATGACAGAGAAAGCACTAGATGACATTGTTTCACAGAAGGGACCCAGAAAATGTCCACTGTGCCAGATCTGGTGGGATGGGCAGAAACCACTGGAGGCAGGTGTTTCCGTAAGTAACCTGGCTCTGTGTCATGCAGGGCTTTAAAGATGACTACCCACACCTTGAACTGCACCTGGAAACCTATTGGTGATCTATACCTGGTGTACCCAAAACTGCACATGCCACTGCATTTTGGACCACCTGCAGCTTCCAAATGGTTTTCAAGTGCAACCCCATGTTGTGTGCATTGCAGTAGTCCAGCTGGAAAGTGACTTAAGGCATGAAGGACATGAGCAGGGCCTTTCAATCCAGGCATGAGGGCAACTGAGGGATTTGTACAAAGGTCTTCCTGGGCATAGCTCCCACCTGTTCCTTGAGCCGGAGGTGTGAGATAGCTGGACAGACATTGACACTTTTCAAATTGGAATTGCAAACACTTTCTTCCTAAAGAAGCAGGGCAAAAATATATGGATGAGGCAATGTTTCAGATTTCTCCTATCAAAACACCTATAGTTAAGTCTAGAGTACAGAATAGTTTTGGTTTCTTTTTGTAATAAAATATGCAAATTTTATATATATTTCACTGTAATGCAGACTCCCCTTTCACTCTCTTCAAAAATAACTTTAGGAGAATGTAAATATTTTTTCCCTTCTTTTCTTCTCTGTACTTCTTATCTCTCATTTTGCTAGAGTCAAAGTGAATAACCTAGCAAGAATTTGGATTTAAGTAATAAGCTGTGTAGACTATTTTTTAAAAAAATTGCCTCCCAATGATGTGGATTCAACATCATCAAACATTTTTTAAGAGCAGCACAGACTTCTCTAGATGCTTCATCTGAGGGCCAACGTAGCTGTAATACATAATAGAAAGAGGGAAATTACTAATATGGCACTAAAATGCATTCCTTTCTGTGATTAATCAGGAGTGCTGTGTGCCAAAAATAACTTTTCCAGTTTTGAAAATAGTTTTAGTTAATTTCATGGGTGAAAAAAAAAATGTTTTCATATTTTTTGTTCAAAGGAGAAAATTGGGGGAGGGATGGTTTCATCATAGATAGTAACCAGGCCTGAGATTGTTGTATTTAACTTAGTTGCAAGATATCTGAGGAGTGTGGAGATGTGAACATCATCTTATGCTTTTCCTTGCATAATCAGCTCTTCAGCAGTCTTCAACCCTCACCCTCACCCCAATTTCCCATTCTTCAGTTAAGCGGCTATAGTGATAAAACCTTTTTCCATCAGCCATTTCCAGGTGAGGAATCAGAAGCAGCCAGAGAGGCTGCAAGACAGAAGAGTAACAATCAGCTCCCTCACCTAAACACCATGAATGTGCAGAAGCTCATCTTCAAAAAGAACTTTACCCTGAGAATGGGAGGGCACGTCATTACTGCAAGCAGAGACCAAAAATATACAAAAATTTCTAAAAATAAGAGGCATAATTTAAAAATGTCAGTATGGATTCTGCAGATCATATAATAATACTTAGAGATCTGACAGTAGATATTTATGATATTTATGTCCTGGAAACTTATCAATGCGGCTTTATAGCATGCGGAGATATCCTTAAATAGGAAAAAAAATGAACTGTAGTTTCCATAGCTCCTTGGACAAAGATTATCTTCATATGTTATAATTTTCTTATAACTCTCTTTCACTTGACCTGTTGGTGAGAGGACAGATTTCACCACAGTATTATGAATAACACATTCGAAACTCTTGGTAGATGTGGTGTTCCACTGTTCCACTGATGTCCTGGTCACTCTGCCTGCTTGGATTAGCAAAAATAGCAGAGTCTTCAACCACTCGCTAGGCCACAGTGTGTCTTATCTGTGTTTAGTTTGCTGGATCGCCAATAAGGTATCTTATATTCCATTTTGAGCTCTGAGAATTGCTCAGTAAACCCTTTATGTGTGCCAGTCACCATTATTTCTACTGCATCTATTAGAGAGGAAAACAAATATTTTAAATGAACAAACTGACAGTAGGGAGAAAAGAGACTGACTATGAATACTACCCAAAAGGGGTTTAAAATGATGAAAGCACTCACATTATAGGTTAGCTCCAGTCTCCTAACATGAATTCCAGTTTGAAAGATTGAACATCTCCCTGAAGCCTGAAGCATTTAAATAATTTAGATTAAATTTAAATTGTGCTGCACTTTACAAGTCCAAAACCACAGTCACATCTTCACTGGAAAGCTTATAAAAATTTGAAATGCTCCAATAATTTTAAATCTTGTAGAAGCCTGGTACCTTCTGAATGAAAGTGCTAATAAAAAAAATTGGGGCTGAAATCTGAGCAGTGCCAAATGATTTAAGATTATTGAAGCTTCTCCATTTTTTATGAAGTTTCCATGCTCAAGTGAAATGAGCAACTACTTTAGCACAATGCAAGATAGTCAAATAATAACAAAGGGCTGAAGCAATAAAAAAAAAGTGTTTGAAGAAAGAGATAGTTAACATAATAATCTCCAGCAGGATAGCTACGTTAGACTCCATTGCAGCAAAGACAACAGAGACTTGTGACAACTTAAAGACTTAACAAATTTATTATGCCATAAGTTTGCGCGATATAAATCCACTACATCAGATGCATGAATTGTTATGCTTAGCCACTGATCTATTATATACGAACATGGATAGGGAATGCAGTTTAGCTGTGAGTTCAGAGAGAAATAAAATACAAAAGTACAGCAGAATTTGAATTATGCAAAATAAGGACATGAGTTTCCCTAACAGGTTGAACACATAATCAGCAGTACCGAGCTAATATACATCTGTAATGGAAGAGGAAGCTGTTGTTTCTGCCTCAGATGAATGCAGCTGAACTTCTTAATTCAACAGCTTCTCTTTCCCACCCGACTTGGAAATTCATTTCTTCACAGATGGTCACCTTAAGATCAGTAGCAGATGTCCCGGTACATTAAAATGTCACTGAACAATGTATAGAAGTGAGACCCCTAATGAATATTAAAACAGTTCTCCTCCTGAGGTGCGGATCAGTACAAGCTGTAAGCATAAGAAGCTCTGAAGAATTTATTTACAGCCCCCAGAATTTCTTGAGTTCATATTGCCAAAATTTGGGAACAAAGCAACAATTTACACTTGTGTGATCCTTCCTTCCTTCCTTCCTTCCTTCCTTCCTTCCTTCCTTCCTTCCTTCCTTCCTTCCTTCCTTCCTTCCTTCCTTCCTTCCTTCCTTCCTCCCTCCCTCCCTCCCTCCTTCCCTTCCTTCCTTCCTTCCTTCCTTGCCTGCCTGCCTGCCTGCCTGCCTGCCTGCCTGATAAGCAATAAAATAAGTGTGTTTTGTTAAAAAAATCAAATAGATGAAAACAATTCAGCCCCACCCGCTCCCTCAGGTGACACTAGAGGCCAAACACTCAATCAAAGCTTCAAAAATTGTGTTTGCACCTTTTTTTTATGCACCAGAAAGTAAGGGAATTCTAAGTGAAGGAATCTGTCTTAACTTCCATACTATTCTACAGCACAAAGCTGCTAGATCTGATTTAAAAATTGGATAAAGACTAGACGGCAGCAAAGAATTGTTTATATCACTTTGCTGTCATCTAGTGCTGTTTGGATTTTTGCAGCACCAATGTGCTGGGCCTAGTTAGCTTTACATAGCTGAAGTGATTTATGAATTTGCTCAAAACTCCACCAAGCAAAATGAAATTTGCAATTAATTTGGAAGTAGATGCTTTGGGAAATCATTTTAAAAATGGGCAAATAGCTTTCCAAGCAATTTTATAATAAATTAGTCCTGATCTAAACTGAGCATGCTAAATATTGTTTGCAGAGTTTCTGTTTTTCTCTTGCCAGGTCATCTCTTGGGTTGATCAAGAACAAATAAAGGTAGCTGAAAATTGCTACAAGATATTTACAAGTATTTAAATACCTTCCCTTGGAATTCATGAGGGTTACATTATTCACTCTTGACAAGAATTCAGACATTTAATCAGAAATGTAATAAAAGAGACCTTCCATAGCTGTGTTCCTAATGTTCCCCTGCTGATATATTCTTCCTTAGCAGTACAACCCACAATAAATTAAATAATGAGGCATATTTTAAAATCTTCCTGCCATCCTGTTTAATGTTAAGATTAAGATTTAGCATGAATTATAGATGTTAAACACCATGCTTTTCAAATAGCAATGTGTTTGGGCATAGATACCGAGTAGAAACCTTGTATACAGCATGGGCACAAAAAACATGAGAGCGAATTGAGGGAGAAGAAAGAAGAAAGAAGAAAGAAGAAAGAAGAAAGAAGAAAGAAGAAAGAAGAAAGAAGAAAGAAGAAAGAAGAAAGAAGAAAGAAGAAAGAAGAAAGAAGAAAGAAGAAAGGAGGAGGGAGGGAGGGAGGGAGGGAAGGAAGGAAGGAAGGAAGGAAGGAAGGAAGGAAGGAAGGAAGGAAGGAAGGAAGGAAGGAAGGAAGGAAGGAAGGGAAGGAGAGGAGAGGAGAGGAGAGGAGAGGAGAGGAGAGGAGAGGAGAGGAGAGGAGAGGAGAGGAGAGGAGAGGAGAGGAGAGGAGAGGAGTGGAGAGGAGTGGAGAGGAGAGGAGAGGAGAGGAGAGGAGAGGAGAGGAGCCAGGGGAGGAGGAGGAGGTGGTGGTGGTGGTGGTGGCGGCAGCAGCCAACCAGTTTCTACGATATGGCCTGGAACATATACTCACCATTTTCAATGAGGAATTGCTTTGAAGTCCTGAAACTCATTGATAGATAACCAGAGGAACTGTGGATGAACTTAAAGAAGTTATTAGGGATGAATGTGAAAAGAGACTGCCAAACCTGAAGAAACAGAAGAAAACTGGATGTTAGAATAAACCATGGACATTGCCAGTCAGAGAAGCCAAAGCCAAGAAAGACAAAAATCTCAGGATGGAACTTAACAAAGACTTTCAGAGAGCTGTTAGAAGAGACAAGAAGCATGATTACAACAACATTTGTAAAGAAATTGAAGATGGAAACAAGTCAGAAGGTTACAGGAAATTATGGAATACCCACTAAAATATGGCAAGCAACAAGAGAAGGAAAGAGAAGAAGAGGATGGCCAGCAGTAAGTTGGATGGACTCAGTAACAGTAGCTATGGGTCATCACTGGAAGACCTGAAAGACCAGGTTAGGGACAGATCATTATGGAGAAAATCTATCTATTGGTCACTAAGGATCAACACTAACTTGGTTGCATATAATCAATCAATAATTAACTATGAAAGCTTGTCCATTCCTACTATTCACCATTTAATCAATCAATTAAAGAAAAGGATCTTTAGAGAAAGAGTGAGTGTTATAATGAGGAGGTAAGGTCCCTCACGGCTAAGATCAGATTTCTTAAAATTCTTAAATGTGGCCACATCTGTGAACAATTCCAAGTTGGATAAACTTGATGTAGAATCTCAAGAGCTGCAAAAATGTTTTCTCTCAACACAAGCAAAACTGTTATCATCTAGAGGTTTAACAATATTTCTTTTCAAGGATCCATGGCACGGCTACCACTTGGAGTACTAAGCTTCATTCTGGCCACATCTCTAACAGAATATTTTATTTTGCTCCATGACTGTAAATGAAAAATGGAAGGGAAGGAAGAAAAATGGATGGGGGGGCAGAATACTTTACAATTGGGATGCAGAAAAGGTAGCATGAATTTCTGGAGCAAATCCGTCCCCTATTACAAAAAACTTGTATGCTTTGATTTCCTCCTTGTAATTTAGAGGAAAACTTAACTGTTCCATCCTGTTTGTGGGCATCCCATCAAATCAGTCTTTTATAAGGATGTTGTCCATGAGTGCTAGTCTTGTTTCTTCATGAACCTTTCCTCTATTTACAGAAACCAAGAATATTCTTAAGAACATTGATAAGAACTGTTATTTGAAAAATTACACTGTACGCAATTCCTGAATTGCTCTCCCTTTAAGACAATGGTGACATCAGTTCTTTTCTGGGAAACAAGAGACAGAAACAGAAAGAGAGAGAGGACAATGCTACACAACTTTCTTTGACTGCAAAAGATTGATTTCTGAGCCCTGTACTTTGTGTTAAATCATTTTTATGAACAAGGAAGCAAAAAGCTGCTAGTCATTTAGATTAAATCATATGATTGAAGGCCTTTGGACTTTAAAACTAGTTGTGAAATATGTGAATGTCCGGGCTTGATTTGATGAGGCTGTGCTCACAGGGTTCAATCTTATGCTGCCATCCTCAAATGACTGTGAAGACAGCTGCAGCAATTGAAGGATTTTTGTTTCTGTGGCAGTGCATGGTGAAACAATCTGGCTGTTTGCTGGAAGTTGTCTGCTGCCAGACGAACAGCCACAATTTCCACATTGCTGCGATAACCAGTGGCAAGGCGAATGGACTCAATTACTGATAGCTGTACCATTAGAAGGGCCAGGTTGCTGACAGATCATCTTGGAGAAAGTCTATCTCTGTGGTTGCTAAGAGTCGACACTGACTTCATGGCACATAATCAATCAATAATCAACTGTGAAAACTTGTTCATTCCTGCAATTCGCCCTTTCATGGATACAGTTATTAAATGATCCTTTCGTAATCTGTGGCACACATCATATTCAATTCTACTTTAAAACTCTTTGATGCGTAAAAGAAAATTGGTGGGATTTGCATGTTGTGGCTTAAAAACTTTTGTGGCTGGATTCACAAGACACACTGAGGGTGGAAGATGGGGGGGGAGGAGGAGGAGGAGGAAGGAAGAAAGGGTGTTAATCACAGCACCATATTAAAAGGCTGTGGAAAATAAAATGTCTTTAGCGCTTGAAAATATGACAAAGACGACATCATGTATACTTTTATGGGGAGGACATTTCAAACTTGGGGGATTGCCCCGAAAAGTCCTCCTCTCTGGAAACTCCTTGGACATCCAGAACAGGCCTGTCAGGAGCATTTGGGAAGAGATTGTGTGGTTCCCAAGACGTGAATAACTTATCCCAGCATCCTGAATTGGGATTGGAAATGAACTGGGGAGACCATGAAGAACTAGTGTCAGTCAGTACTCTTGCCACAGCATTTTATACTGGCATTATTCCTGAACCACCTTCAAAGGCAGCTCGATATGTAACATATTGTAGTAATCTAAGTTGGAAGTTATCTGTATGGGTTACCATAGCAAGGTTGTATCTGAAACCAGCATTCTACACTGGTGAAAACTGCTTTTCACTGGAAGATGTGCTTCTAATGTCAGAGACAGCTCCAGAAGCAACTTCACATTGTTATTCTTCTCTGTTCAGCAACTGATGAGGCCAAATCTACAGCAATGTATACAATTCTGTGCATGTTCCCCAAAGAATATTGATAAGTTAGTGATCTTTCAGAGGATGGCAATGAAGATGATCCAAAAATACGCCCTGTAAGGATAGAGTAAATGAACTTGGGATGTTAGGACTGGTGAAAACAAAGGCTATGGGGAGACCTGGCAGCCATGTAAAGGTATATAAAGGAAATCTATAGGATAGATCCTCAAGAAGTATTTTCCATAGCACCAGAAACTAGGACCAGAAATACTGGTCACAAGTTTTAGCTATGTAAATCTGGTTTAAATATAAATAGTGACATCTGTACAACAGGGAACACTACCTATGAAGGTTGTGAGTTTCTGGAGGATTTGGAAAAGAGGCTAGACAGGCACCTCTCACAGATGATTTAATATGTTGTCCTGCATACTGCAGAGGTTGAAGTAGATAATCCTTGTAACTCTACAATTATATGATTCTATGGAATTATGAACCTAGTCATTTAGGGAGAGTATAGTCCTATCCAGAACAGGTTGAACACGACTCACATGGACAGATAAACCATCCACTGACCACAGTGTGGACCGAGCTTGTCTTTGTGGGGCCTCACCTACTCTATAACTGCCATCAGGCATTCATTCAGAAGTGCCACTGGGACTGATAAAAAGACGTGATAGTGCTAGGTGTCATGGTAAAATTTTGGTCTGAATCCCCAAGTGATTTCACTCAGCAATTTAATGTAGGTGACAGTGAAAGGGCAGGAACTAAGCCATTATCTGACATGAGAATGATACAGGTGCAAAAACCCTTCTCCCCAGCATGCTCAGTTTCAGTTTTCAGTGTTTTCATACTTCCTAATTGCCTATGCTCAGTCACAAACTGGTTCCATCCCATTTATGTGCTTACAGTATATCTATGAACATTTTCTCTAAATTTATTTGAATACATATTTTATAAATATTTTCTCATACAGTGCACATTTATATACCTGTTCTAGTTCAAGAGTTTGTTGTTGACCTGTTCAAGTCCATTTCTAGATGTATTTTCTCTCAAAGCACACATTATAAGCCATCTTGTTTGTACAGAGTTATTGCAGAAGGAAAAAATCCAGGAATTCAGGGAGAAAAAGTCCTTCCCAGCCTAAGAGATATGAAAACTAAGTACATACCACTAACAGGTGATGATTTTTCCCCCAGTCCATAGAAGGTTGCTAGGTGCTACATTTACAGCTTGAGTGACATTTGTGTTGAATTTTATATACAAAAAAGAAAGAAAGAACTGAAATGTATGCATGAATGCTTGATTTGAGGTTTTAACCGAATTCATTGGAAACAAAAGAACTCAAGGCACTGTGGTTAGTCTAAACTTCATGGTTTAATTCAAGCTTAACTAGAATCCTGGAAATTGTGATTTAACAATGATGATGTGATTTCCCCCCCCAGAGGTTGTCCCAGTACTAATGATCTAATAGGCTCCATAGGGTAATGAAACGGATGTTCAAGCAACTGATGTATGCATTCATTGGGGCAAATGAGTGAGGTGTGTAATTTTAATTTACATCAAATAGTAGCCACAGGATGGTGATTATGTTGGAATAAGATTGAATGGTGAAAGGAGATTGAACTTTCCTTCATGCCATTTTGCTAATGAAAAATGTCACCGCCTTATCCTTAAGAACTGAAGATATTACTACTTTCTTCTCAGCTTGTGTCTCGTGACACCCAGCAGCTAAAGGATATTTTCCCCTATTCTCATGTCATATACTGATCCAGATTGGGATCCTCAATTGGTGCTATTTTCATACAATGCATTTAAAAATACAAGTATAAGATTGCACACTTCATTCTCTATTTCAACCCTTTGAATATTGGGGATGTGAAGGAGGCTAGCAGCTGAGTTCACAGAAACCTGATTCTGATAATGGTGATGTTTATGTTTGATTCTTGTACATTGTTAAGAACAGCTTTAAACTCATTGCAATTTTTGTCACTCTTGGTGTCATTCAAGGATTTTCAAGCCACATTCAAGAGAATTACGGAGCGGGAGCATTCAAAGAAATGGGAAAACATTTGTGTTGAAGTGTCAGAAAATTTAAGCCCTTTCTTCTCTTACAGCTGAGAAAATTGATGGACACTTGTTATCTGAGATACATTAAAAACTGGCCTGAACAAAGCTTTATGGCATGCATTCTAAGAAGGTATAATAAAGGAACAGGAAAAGTGAATACATCTCTCCTCCAGTCCACCCCCTATGTCTCACATCTTTAGTTTTTGTGAGTGACTCTGCAGAAAATGATGCCCTCTTTTAAGCAGGACAAAAAAAAGTTCATTTGAAAGGTGATAGCAAAGACAGAAAAAAATCTATTGCTGGAAAAAAAAAAAAGTCTAAAAGAAGCCAAAATTCATATAGCCTACTAAATGTAGGTTTCAGGGAAAGGCTTGTTAAAATGGAAATATGACACTCAGTGCTTTTGAATTTCCAACCTTTGCTTGTATGCAGTAGAAAAAATCTTTACGAGGCAAGCTGTGATTTCTTGATCTTGGAGAGGGCAGTAGTTAAGATGGACAACTTTCTCTTTGTATGTGCATGCTTCAATGCTTCCAGCATCCAAAAAAATGTAGTTACATCATCGCTTTGAAAACTGTAAACATAGAAAGATAAAAGGACTAGGCTAGGCAGGTGGAACT
The DNA here is from genome assembly GCF_059951505.1 of Python bivittatus. Lineage (NCBI taxonomy): Eukaryota > Metazoa > Chordata > Lepidosauria > Squamata > Pythonidae > Python > Python bivittatus. The sequence continues at coordinate 16,069,156 of NW_028277053.1, forward strand.
AACAAATACATATAAAGCTGAGGACAAAGAATTTGTACAGAGGAAGATGTTACAAAACATCCCCCATTTTGAAATAGGGGAAATGATCATATAATATAATAAACAAACAGTATAAACCTATGATATATAACATATTTAACATGGGAAATGAACCATTAATGAAGTGACAGTCAAAAAACCAGCTAAAGAAAGCAGCACATAAGGAAATTTAATTTCTCTTTTGTGTGTCTATTGTTGTGAATGATGTTGATGGCTGGAATGTGGCTAGGTCGACAGCAATCTTTAAAAGAGATCTCCCTAAGAACCACATATGGTCCACAGTTGGTCATACATACTAAAAACATCCATAAAATCCATTCAATAAAGCAGATGCTACTTGGCGAAGATGATCTCAGAGGTAGCAACATTCAATGAAGCCTTATAGAGTTTTATCGGTAACAACCAGTATCCTGGACTGGACCTGGAAGCCAGGGCAACCCTCATAAAACAGGCATTTTTCTGCTGAATCAGCCAGCCCCAGTCAGAGAGTCAGGAGCCACATTTTGTGTCCACTGCAGCTTTTCAGTGGCCATCAAAGGTAGAGCCAAGGAAACTGAATTAGTAATCTCCCTGCCTGAAACTTTAGAAGCTTCAACGAGAGAGAAGAACAGGAACCATTAAATTCCAATTTACTGTCCATCAGTGTCAGACCCCAGAAGTCTCATTCTGCCTGATGCAGAGACGGATTGCATTCCAAGTCACAGTAAAAATGTTCTATTGTTTTTCATCCATTTCTAAAAATATTGCAAGCAGAGACTGCTTTCTTATTCACAAGAATTAAACCGTACAGTTCTACGATCTGCTCACATCAGATAGTGGGTCCCCAGGAATACCACTTGCTCTCTTCTACTTCCTTTAAATGCTCTTTCAATAGCCCACAAACTCTTCATTTGCCCAAGCATATTTTTCACTCAGTCTCCTGTCACATTCCTGATTATAGTCACAACTTGCTTAGGCCAATTAAGTCAATTTCAGATGCTGTATGTCACAATCAGAGACATATTTTCAATGTTTACAATGCAAACTTCTAATCTGGTGCCTCCACAGCAAAAATATAAACATAACTGAACCACCTTGGGGAGGCTGTTCCACTGTCATAACTACTGAATATGTGTACTGGGTATTTTTATATTCAAGTATAAAATGGCAATTTGTCAAGGAGAGACAAATTCTAATGGGGAAAATATTAGAAAAAGTCTCCATTGTCCCAAATTTTCCCCATGATCCCAGCTGCTGTCATGTCTCAGTCCATATTTTTTTTTCACTTGTAAATATTATTCAATCAGTTGAATAAAATGGGTGAGACTTCAAGTTTGCAGAGTTACATGCATCTCATATTGCCTTTCCCTTTGCGGGATAATACTATTCTATCCTTACATTCATGATCACCGTGAGGGAGTTTGAATCCGAGGAAGGAGCAGGAAAACTGAAATTGCCTGGTGACCCTTGAGGAGAAGGAAACAGAAACCTGTTGTCTTTTCCTTGGTGTGAAAGGAGTCAATTGATGGGCAAAATAAAGGGCACTGTTTATGCTAGAAGAAGGTGCTAGTATCAGCTGAAAGGGCAGGCTTGGAGCCTCCTTAGACATGTAGAATTTAGAGGCACTGGGTCAGCCCATAGTAAGGTCACCCCATGTTCTTATCAGAAGCTACATATAAAAGTCATTCTATAATTTACATTTCCTTTGTAGGTCCCATGTAGCATTTCAGAGGGTGTATCATCTGTAATCTTGTGGGCTCTGGGCCTCTTCTCTTTTCCTTTGTAAGGAGCCCAGGGATCACTGTAGCTGTGCATGCCAGTAAAGGATACTCTGTTGCATCCACCTCCAAACACTTTGGTCCTTATTTAAGTGGGCATTTTTTCCACAACACTTCTTTCCTTTGTTCATTAATTCTTTCAGCCAGCTTCTAATTCACTCAGGATTGATATTCTCTGGGCAAGCTCTCTTCTCTTCTCTTCTCTTCTCTTCTCTTCTCTTCTCTTCTCTTCTCTTCTCTTCTCTTCTCTTCTCTTCTCTTCTCTTCTCTTCTCTTCTCTTCTCTTCTCTTCTCTTCTCTTCTCTTCTCTTCTCTTCTCTTCTCTTCTCTCCTCTCCCCTCCTCTCCTCTCCTCTCCTCTCCTCTCCTCTCCTCTCCTCTCCTCTCCTCTCCCCTCCCCTCCCCTTCCCTTCCCTTCCCTTCCCTTCCCTTCCCTTCCCTTCCCTTCCCTTCCCTTCCCTTCCATTTCAAAGTTAACATTCTCCTTCTCCACCCCTTTTTCCTGGAGGTTTTGTCATGGTGAATGCTATTGTAGATAAATGTTTGCAAGCTTCCTAGAAACCATCATTCTCATTTTGTGACTCTAAGAAACTTGCAAACTTTTATCCACGAACAATAGCATTCACCACCACAAAATGTCCATCATAAAACATTCTAGAATGATAACAGGCCTCAGTAGAAAAGAAATGGTTTAAGCCCCTTCCGAAGCCTGTTGGAAGGGTTATATAGGACTAGGCTAGGGACAGACTGCCTGCCTGCCTGTCTGTCTCTATCTGGTCACTAAAAGTCAAACTACTGTAACTTGATGGCACTCAATCAATCAATCAATCAATCAATCAACCAACTATGTCATGGAGGGAAACAAACTGATAAATTGTTTCGTGATATAGGCTATGCCATGGAACATGCAGTTGTTAATGTTATACATACCTGTGTCAGGACTTGCCAAAAGTGTCCAATTGAGCATTTAAAAGGATCAGCTTGTCAGTATGGATTCAAATTGTTCTTCAAATAATTTAGGCCTAAGACATGCAAGGCCATATGCATCATATTAACCATTTTGCAGTGGAGTCAGAAAACAACTGGTAATCAATATATTTTTTCAACATGGGAGTGGGGCTGGTAATATGGCATATCTTGGAAGTACCACTCACCAGCAAATGGTGTCATATTCTGGGCCAGATGTAATTTCTGAACCATTGTTTAGGAGGACCCACCAAAAGTAGGTAAGAGCAAGGCCTCCTTTGAGTTAAAGCTTGACTCATGGTGACTTCATGAACACATTAATGAAGGTTTTTTGGTGACAGTATGGAAGTGGTTGGCCATTTTTTTTTCTAGTTTGTTTTTTTAACTAGCCTACAGATCAGGAGTTTTCTGTTTTTCTCCCTCCAAGTATTAACCAGGTTTGACCCTGCTTAGCTTCTGATCCCAGACAAGATCAGCCAGAAGCTAGTACTTGTTGATAAAGACTCCTTTGAGTCAAGCTCATCTTCAGGTGACTTTATGGGCATGTTTTCTTTGTAACAATACAGGAATCATGCTGCATTAAT